>NW_027526829.1:0-32140 GCF_052857255.1 Amblyomma americanum | reverse complement strand
AAGGAAGAAGAATGATTGTCAGTAAACGTAAACTGTTTGCGGAATGTGAGGAAGTTCCTTATCCACGATATTGTAAGGCTGTCTAAATGTAATGATGATAATTTGGCTATTAATCTAGAGTGTGGAACGCGATCAAAGGCTTTGGCAAAGTCAATAAAGATACTATCAATCTGCAAACCATTGTCTTTGTATGTGAATAGCTCGTTAGTGAATTCGATTAGTTGAGTCTCACAGAAAAGCCCTTTCCTAAAACTGTGTTGCTTCGGATAGAAGAAATTGTTAGTTTCTAAGTGCTGCATAATATTTGATGCTATCACATGCTCTAGTAATTTACATGGAATGCTTGTTAATGATATTGGTCGGTAATTACTTATCTTACTTTTATCGCCCGACTTAAAGATGGGAATGATTTTCCCGATTTTCCAGTCACATGGCAGTTCCCCTGTGGATAAGGATTGCTCAAAAATGCGTGCGCATCTATCTACGCAGGACGCCCGACTTGAAATTACGCATGACGTGCTTGATGATACCATTCTCCACCACACTAAAGCTATCATGGCAGTTGACCTCACCAAGGCATTTGACAGAATTCGACACGATACCATCTTACGGGAACTGCAGGCTCTACAGGTAGGCCCTAAAACCTACAACTACGCTCGCGCGTTTCTCTCGGGCCGCACTGCCTCCCTGTACATAGATCAGATTACCACATCTTATACACTCGGAGAGCTCGGAACCCCTCAAGGGGCGGTCCTTTCTCCCCTTTTCTTTAACGTTGCTCTCACCCCCCTAGCTCACAATATGGCTCTAACCCCACACCTAAAGCATACCCTGTACACTGATGATATTACCACATGAACCACTCATGGCTGTGACGGGGAAATTGAGGAAACTCTTCAGTTAGCAGCAGACACCATCTCCTCTCACGCGTCATCCGTCGGGCTCGAATGTTCCCCATCTAAGTCCGCGCTCTTCCTAATTAGACCAAAATCTGGCGCTAACTCGCCCATCCAAATCAATTTAAAAGGATCCCCTATCTCCATCACACCTGCCTTCCGCATCCTTGGCCTCCATTTGCAGGATTCTGGACGAAATGAACATACCCTTAAAAAACTCAAGGCCTCCACGCAATCCGTGTTGCACCTTCTACGCCGAGTGTCCTCCCTTAACAAGGGTTTAGACGAAGCGGACAACATGAAAGTAGTGCACGCATTTACGCTTAGCCGCATTTTGTACGCAACCCCATATCTCAAATTGAACCGCACGGAAACCGAACGCGTGAACGCAATGATCCGCCTTGCGACTAAGGCAGCCCTAAACCTACCTCGTAGCACTAGCACAGCCAAACTTCTTGCACTAGGCATGCATAACACCATTCAGGAACTAGTTGACGCGCACCTTCAGACACAGTACCTTGGACCTGCCACGAGCGCCACTGGCCGCCATATACTCTCTTCCCTTCGCATCAACATACCCGCTAACCAGTCAACACTTATAGTCATCCCTCGACACATCCATACACCTCTCGTTATGAAACCCCTTCCTCGAAACGTCCACCCCCAATATCACATCCCTCGCCGCGTAGCTCGCGCTAATGCCCTCCATAAGTATTGTGGGCAAGCCCACGATGCCGTTTGGGTAGACGCCACATGTACAGCGCATGAAGCGGTAGCAGTTGCCTACAATCCAACCCTACCACACCCCCTAACTCACCGCCTTCCCTCGGGCTCTACGCCTGAGGAGGCAGAGGAGACCGCCATCGCTTTAGCCCTTGCACATTCGGACGCCGAGTACATCTTCAGCGACTCCAAAACGGCTCTGTCCAACTTTGCCAGGGGCAGAGTTGAGTTTCCCCTTCCGGTGGCAATGAGAGGAAACTACTTGATGATGAAATCGGGGTTTCTTGATTACCCGGTGGTTCTACTCGCAAGCATTCACATTACTCAAGGAAAGGAGAAGGTTAACTATTTATTTACAACATAGGTAAAAAAACGTGAAGAAACAAAGCAAGGAGAAAACTATTTACATGACTAAATCGTGGATCAGACGAATTCAGCCCCCGCCCAACCCAGAGCGCTTGGTTTTAAACCCTCTGTCTCCGCGCTTAGCGGGGACAGCAACCAATAAGATAACAAACGACCCATCTCGCCAATCAGTGGTTAGGGAAAGGAAAATAAGGATTTCCGCCAACTAATCACAGATTGGGGAAAGAGTGCTGATTAAACATTTGGGAAAGGAGAGGTTGCAATCAAATAGACAAACAGCACAAACGCGACCACCCTCTCCCACGGCACCCACGGCCCAGCCGTTACCACTTTCCTATCTCTTTCGCACACGCGACAAAACGATCCCTAAAGTGTTTACAGAATACACTGCACGAGACGAACACAGTCGTTACAGGAATAGCGGGTTTCCGGTCACTCGGCTAATACTCAGCCGTATCTCGTGCGCCCCCGAAACCTCGTCAACCCCTTAACAACCACATGTCGACACCTGTACGTGGTTAGCGTTTTTCCCGGCGGGTCATCCCCGTGACGGCGCGGCGTAAACGAGGACGTCTGCCGCACGAAGGGGAGGCAGGGACGGGACGGGCCCCTTTGTTGGGGACTTCCCACCCCACTGGAGCGGCCTTCCCTGCGGACACAATATCAACGAGTTCACGGAAAGGTCAGCGAACTCCACTCCTCCCAACCAAGAATGTCACGCGGACACTTGCTGTCAGTGTGACATAAAAGTCCAGCCACAGTTTTCCGGAACAAAGTTACACACGCGCACCCATGTATGCTCGGCTGTTCCATCAGTCCACAAACACACACACACGCGCGCACATTGCGGTTAATTCAATCCGCACACAGGGGTAGAACACCAGTCTGCACATTCCAGAACTTGCCATGTCCGTTCTCTGAAGGCTAACTGCCAAACTAGCCTTCACTTCCCCCCGTGACTACCGCAGTAAGCTAACTAGTTACCCTTAAAAAAAATTACACCTACTATTACTTACGCATGCAAACATTAGGCACACGGAGAACTCGCATGCTTTAATCGCTTCAGCCGCGCCCGGCTTGGACGCGGTCTCACTGATGCCGACCGGTCACAAAAAGGGACAACTCCCGCGCCCCCTTTGCAAGCACCTCTGCGTTCCAGTAATAAACCTACAAAGGCCCGGTAGCGCGGTGATTGTCGAACGGTCCAGCCGTATGAAGACTCTGAGATGAAAGTGCCGTTGCCTGTCAAGCTTTCCCCCTTTGGCAGTAATCTGCAATCTGGCGCGCCCAATGAGTATTTTTGCTTTCTAATGCGTGGTGCGCGACCAGTTAGCTCTGACTGTCGCCTGCCAGGTACTCTCCGTTTGGGGCGGCGCTCCAGCCTTTTCTGAAATTTTTTACGTCGTGATTTCGCTCGCCCCTCTTTTTCCGTGCAAACTGCTGTTCCCACTGAATAATGTGCTACGCCACTTCCCGCCTGCCGCTGCCTATCCACAACGGGAACGCCTCTTGCGGCCGAGAAGCACGCCTTCATCTTGCCCTTCCTATTGCTACCGTCTGAGCTACCCGCAGGCGTAGTCCGAGAGGACTCGGCTTTCTTGCGTCTAGGGTACACTTGGCGGCGACGACTCTTTTTAGGTGTCCGATGGTTTTCTGCGTGCGCTTCCTTTATTCCAGGATCATAAATGAGAACCATCGCTGAATCCTCACGCAGCTCTTTGCTGTCGCCCGGCGCGCTCAACGTGTCTGCCAATACCACTGTCCTAGTTAGCGCAACCTGCGTTCTTTGTATCGACAGCTCGACCGACACGAGCGGCGCGTCCTCAGCTGCCAGTGATGGCCCACAGGACACCTCGGCGACATTTTCATCAGAACC
This sequence comes from Amblyomma americanum, assembly GCF_052857255.1. Lineage (NCBI taxonomy): Eukaryota > Metazoa > Arthropoda > Arachnida > Ixodida > Ixodidae > Amblyomma > Amblyomma americanum. The sequence goes on along the minus strand of NW_027526829.1, from coordinate 28,279 downwards.
TGCTGTTACCTTTAAAATTTGTCGTGCACTTTCGCAGTTCTGGTGAACTAATCTGCCAGGGACAGCGACGTCAGACTCAGAATTAACATCTCTTAATTCCGGCCTCGCTCTTTGTGTTTCCAGCACTTGCACTTTTTTTGTCTCGCTGGCCTGTTCTCGTGCTATACGCTCCGAACGAATACGAAACGTTTCGCGCCTCAGTTCCAGCGATTCCCTCTCTACTTTTGCGATCTCCAACCGCAGTTGCAGTATCGCTAACCGCGTCGATGTCGCCTCTGGTGCGGCGCTCTTCTGACCTCCGCCCGTATGGCCCGCGGGCGCCAATGGGTCCTTTTCTGGCATAGGAGCCAGTACCGTTTTCAATTCATTTGCATAATCGTCCAACCGCTCTTGATGTTGTGCATCCGCTAGTGGCGGAAGCTGCATTTGCATTAATTTTATTTCTTTAAGCTCAATTTGGAGCTTCAACTTTTTCGTTTCAAATATTTGAGCCCTGCGCTCCTTTTCTTTCCACAAAGCTTGCGTCATGTTTCCTAGTGCCTGCTCTGTTGACACGAGTTGCTCTATAGGCTATAGACCATTCCCCCTCGCGGCATCCATCCCTGCATCAGTCATTTCAATGCTACCGTATAGCGTACGACTATTACACAGACATGGCAGTTTCGGAGAAAGCAAACAGGTGTCCTACCTCTTTCGATGCTCCGACAACCGCAGCGCTGTCAATCCCAGCGTGATGACAGCGGGCTCCCGGGAAGGTATAGACGCCCACGAGTTGATCCTGGTCCCTCAGCAGCTCACTGCCTCGGACCTCGCTTGACTAGGTGGCTTGGTTCTCAACCTTTTCGATGTGGACGCTGGGTTCTTTTCAGCTGCTCGCTGACTCGACCCCCGATGGCTTGTCGTTGCCCGGCTCCTTCAGCTCCTCCCTGACTTGAGCCTCCGACGTCCTCTCGAACTCGACCCGTGACCTGAAGCTCTCGACGTCGTCTTTCGACGCAGCTTCACGTTTTCTCCTTTAGGACAAACAGCTTGTCCACCGACTTGTTCTTCTCACCTTCCGTCCAATGCCTTGAGTAGAAAGAAGTTGCGATCCTGTGTCAACTGCGCCAGTTGAGTTTCCCCTTCCGGTGGCGATGAGAGGAAACTACTTGATGATGAAATCGGGGTTTCTTGATGACCCGGTGGTTCTACTCGCAAACATTCACATTACTTAAGGAAAGGAGAAGGTTAACTATTTATTTACAACATAGGTAAAAAAAACGAGAACAAAGCAAGGAGAAAACTATTTACATGACTAAATCGTGGATCAGACGAATTCAGCCCCCGCTCAACCCAGAGCGCTTGGTTTTAAACCCTCTGTCTCCGCCCTTAGCGGGGACAGCAACCAATAAGATAACAAACGACCCATCTCGCCAATCAGTGGTTAGGGAAAGGAAAATAAGGATTTCCGCCAACTAATCACAGATTGGGGAAAGAGTGCTGATTAAACATTTGGGAAAGGAGAGGTTGCAATCAAATAGACAAACAGCACAAACGCGACCACCCTCTCCCACGGCACCCACGGCCCAGCCGTTACCACTTTCCTATCTCTTTCGCACACGCGACAAAACGATCCCTAAAGTTTTCACAGAATACACCGCACGAAACGAACACAGTCGTTACAGGAATAGCGGGTTTCCGGTCACTCGGCTAATACTCAGCCGTATCTCGTGCGCCCCCGAAACCTCGTCAACCCCTTAACAACCACATGTCGACACCTGTACGTGGTTAGCGTTTTTCCCGGCGGGTCATCCCCGTGACGGCGCGGCGTAAGCGAGGACGTCCGCCGCACGAAGGGGAGGCAGGGACGGGACGGGCCCCTTTGTTGGGGACTTCCGACCCCACTGGAGCGGCCTTCCCTGCGGACACAATATCAACGAGTTCGCGGAAAGGTCAGCGAACTCCACAGGCAGGATTCACGCCCTTGCCAGGCAATTGTTGAACACCCCTACCCAAAATTTACCGCGCAGGGTAGAGCTTCAGAGGGTGCCGGCTCACTCTGGGAACCCTGGAAACGAGGCTGCCGATAAATTGGCCCGAGATTTGATTTGCCGGGCTCAGAACAGTCTCGATCCAGGATTCTCGAGGGAGCGGGCGCACACCTTTGTGGAGTTCACGCAAATACCCCGTTTGGACCGTCGGACTTACCCTCCTCCCCATCACTCTCTTACGCACTCCCAACAGAACCTCTTCAGACGCCTCCAGACCCGCTCTCTGTCATCCCCTCAGCTTTTATTCTACTATTGCGGCACATCCCCTGCATGCTCCCTATGCGGTGACCCCCACGCCACATTCTCCCATATCCTTTTCGGTTGCCCTGCTGACCGTCCCCCGCGGGGACAGCACGCCATCTCGAGCTGGGAGGACTGGGAGGTCCTGCTTATGTCTGCAGACCCGACATCGCAGCTTGCTGCGGTGATTCCGGCTGCCGACGTCATGTCCCGGCATGACCTACTTGATGCAGTGCAGGACCGTACAGTGGCCCAGGGACCCAGCTGGGTGAAAAACTCACTTGCTCAATAAAGTTTTTCTGCCTGTCTGTCTGTGTTCTGTACGATATGTGAAACAGTTACTGCGTCATTTGCTTTCCTCTAAAACCACTTTTTATTTCGTTTTAGTCCTTCCCTCCCCCCGTGCACTCTATTGTTCTCATCTTGCACAAAGAAATGGCTACGCTGAAGATCCCCACGTGGTCGAAATTATTGCGGCTTTCTACCAGGAAAGCTATTTCTTCTCTCAGTGCGCCCCTTCCTTCCTAACCTCACGGCACGGTTGGTGTGTCCACCGAGAAGTGAGACAATTGCTGCGCCATTTTCTTGGTAACCAATGAAATGGGGCAAATGCGTAGTTTTAAGTCAGGCAAAACGTAAAGCTCCATCTGCAAGACACGCCCGTAAGAATGGCGTGCGACTGAGAAAAACATGGGCGCAGGTCGGGGAGCGTGTTTTGGAGGAGGGTCCTTCAGTCACACTCATTCTCTAGGCGGAAATCACATCTTATCAGCATTTGCAAGCTCTCGCAGAGCGGTCGCTGTCGGCTGTCTTTATCGGCGTAAAGAGCGCCGCCGGAGGAGCACCAGGTCCTCGTCAACCGAACGCAAAGCTTCGTGCAGGACGAATCTAGCCGGAGAATAGAGCGCGCGCTGGAAGAACGGATGCCGTGTATTCCCCGGTCGATTGCCACGTATCTTTTTGTCATCCGTTTCCCGTGTCGCGATTATGTCGGGACCACTGCGGTGCGACGCCTACGCTTTTCCCCGCCGGCTGGCTGGGGGGACGCCATGCACCGTTGCCGGCGACAGCCTGTTTCCGCGCCCGCTCTTCCTGCATCTGTGCGCGTCTGCCGCGCACTGGTTCCCTCGGCAGCGACGGCGTCAGTAGCTGGGCCACGCGGCGAGCGACTGGGCTGTATGACGCGCATCGGATTGCAGCACGTGCAGGCCGGTGTGCGAGCGTTGTCACGCGACGCCCATTGTGTTCGCTGTCCGCACTGGAGGAGCACGTTCAACGCTTCAAGTCCGCGTTCGCGGCGCTACCACTCTGCAACGGGCGTGGGTCTCGTAACCTTTCAGCAGCTGCGCATTTAGCGTCTTCGCTTGTAACTGTGTGGTTATTTCTTTCTCTTTTGCTGGTGTACCGGAGAACTTGCTCTGCGGCGTTGCGATTGCCACCTCCTGTGCGTGCGTCGTGAACGTGCGTTCTGGAGTGTATACTTCTCGTTTTATTTATCGGGGAACACCCGGCGGGGCACTCGGTTTGTGACGTGCCCGTGGTTCTCGCGTGTGTGTGTTCGGGAGAGTGGACGCGTAGTTTGGATTGAGAGCTGGAAGACGCCGTCACCTGGTCTAAGCTGCTATTAACGTTCAGTCGTCGTTCGAGGCTTTTGGTGGCGGTAACTTCGGCTACGCATCCGTGTTTGTCGCCTTGAGCCGTGGTCTTGAACGCGTTGTGGTGGCGCCGTCCAAGCTGAGTGGTGAATTTTGAACGTCGGGCCGGTGCCGTGTGAAGACAATCCTTCTGTGAAGTGGTTGGAGACGTGAAATGAAAAGGCTGGTGGACGCTGCTACGTTTCTTGTCATGGAGGACGCGGACACGTCTCAGACATCCGCTCTCGTGGAAAGCATAATCGAGTGAGTGTGCTTTCGATGCCGTCCAGTTTTCGGTTGAATTAGAGGAATTTTTTCACCGCACGAGTTGGCGTTATAGTATCCGCCTCTTTTTTTGCTTTTGCGAACATAACGGCAGCGTAAAGAGACAGCGTCCGCAAAATAGAACGCCCACAGCTGTTTATTGCTCGAAAGTGCGGCTGAAAATCACTTTATTATTATTATTTTTAGCGGAAGTGCAACAGAGGTCATATATACAAGCGTGCTTTCGAGCAGGGAACATGTGTGAGTACAGCGTACGTCCTGGTTAAACGTATTTTTTGAACGCCGTCTTTTGCGCCTTGGTTGTCCTAAAATTCACCGCAACTTGCTAAAACGCTCGTTTTAATTTGAACTGCTCAAACTCTCTTTTACTTTGAATTCGTTTCTGATGAATTTGTTTTGGAAAGTAAATTGAATCCTTGGCGGTTTTTTCTCATTTGAAGTGCTTGCGCAGCTCACGCTGCATATAGAGATGGTAGACTGACAGTGGCGTAAGTGTTTGCGCGTACACTGAATTCGCTGCACCCACGGGCTGCGCACACTGCCGTGTGACTGAGCTCAGTTTTGCGCTCCCTGTTTGATTGCAGCCTGCAGGCGCCACGAATGTGGCAAACATTTCGTATCGCAGGTCTGTGAACGCAGTGCCCACAAATTGCGGATCACTTTTTTTTTCTTTCGCTGAATGATTAACTATGTTGCTTAAACAGTCGCATCGTGATTTTTATATCCAGTGACGCTGATGTGCATTTGCGTTTTTGCGGTCGCCGAAAAGTGTCCACACAGCACATCGGCAGTCCGAAACAAAAAGATGGATTTTTTTGTTGTGTCCATATCTGACTCCCAGTAACTCACAATGCACTCACTTTCCCGGTTAATATGGCATGTGCTAAGCATGAGTGAATACTGATGAATAGATCTGGGCTAATCTTTATCAGCTTGATAAGCCCGGTAGTCGACGCAGGCGCCTCCGCACTTGGTGCAAATATGGCGGTTCGACGCCGCGGGCAGAAAGGTTGCCTTTCATTTCCTCTTTTTGTCCGCGTCGATTATAGGCAATCGTAAGTGTGAATAATGCTGCGAGGATAACGAGATGTTGCTGGATATCTATACTATACTACACGTAGAGCATTTGCGACGGGGTAAGCGTTCGCGAGTGTCGTCCGATACGTTGCAGGGACGCTGGCTTTGTGTCGTCAGCGTCGGAAACGCACTGAGGCGTTTATGGAAAGACGCGCGGCTCGTGTGAGCGAGCTTGTGCGTAGCGTTGTAGAGGTGGCGGTGGTTATGAGCAGAGAAAGCACGCGGTAACCCGCACGACGGCCTGGGGACTTCGGTGCTCTTAGCTGAGAAGTTGCTCGCAGTGAAGTGGAAACTAACGGCTTGCACAAGTGTGCTTTTCTCTTAACTCACGGTCTCGCTAGTCAACCTGGCAAGTCTGGAAGCCGTATAGCCTTGCACTCGTGTTGCTTCCGCTCTGCTGCAAACAACTCGTGAGACGGACTTACCAGGATCTGTATAGGTGGCGTTGGCTTAGGCTCTCCGATTAATACTTTAGTTATTTCCAATAACGGTTTTCTATCATTATGTCAATTATACTCACGAGGAGTAGGAGGAAGTTACAGAAAGAGGGAGACTTTGTTGCGCTTTGCAATCTGGAGAGGAGATGGTGCTGCATATATTTGTGCAGGCGTCTCGTCCAGCATCACAAACTGAGCCTGGAGCGTTTTTTATATCTGATACACTTAATGAATGTTGGGAGGCAGGTACTTTCCCTGCCTCATGGAAGCATGGAAAAATTATTTTTATTCCGAAACACCACAAGCCTATCACCCTAGACAACATCCGCCCCATTTCTCTTACATCCTGTCTAGGCAAGGTCTACGAGCACATAATTCTTGCTCGGCTAACAACGTATATGGAAGACAGCCACCTTTTCCCCCACCGTATGCTCGGCTTTCGTGCGCATCTATCTGCGCAGGACGCCCTCATTCAAATTACGCATGACGTGCTTGATGATACCATCCCCCACCACACTAAAGCTATCCTGGCAGTGGACCTCACCAAGGCATTTGACAGAATTCGACACGATGCCATCTTACGGGAACTGCAGGTTCTACAGGTAGGCCATAAAACCTACAACTACGCTCGCGCGTTTCTCTCGGGCCGCACTGTCTCCCTGCACATAGATCAGATTACCACATCCGCTTATACACTCGGAGAACTCGGGACCCCTCAAGGGGCGGTCCTTTCTCCCCTTTTCTTTAACGTTGCTCTCATCCCCCTAGCTCACAAACTGGCTCTAATCCCACACCTAAAGTATACCCTGTACGCTGATGATATTACCACATGGACCACTCATGGCTCTGACGGGGAAATTGAGGAAACTCTTTTAAGTTAACAGCAGACACCATCTCCTCTCACGCGTCATCCGTCGGGCTCGAATGTTCCCCATTTAAGTCCGCGCTCTTCCTAATTAGGCCAAAATCTGGCGCTAACTTGCCCATCCAAATCAATTTAAAAGGATCCCCTATCCCCATCACACCTGCCCTCCGCATCCTTGGCCTCCACTTGCAGGATTCTGGACGAAATGAACATACCCTTAAAAGACTCAAGGCCTCCACGCAATCCGTGTTGCACCTTCTACGCCGAGTGTCCTCCCTTAACAAGAGTTTAGACGAAGCGGACAACATGAAAGTAGTGCACGCATTTATGCTTAGTCGCATTCTATACGCAACCCCATATCTCAAATTGAACCGCACGGAAGCCAAACGCGTGAACGCAATGATCCGCCTTGCGACTAAGGCAGCCCTAAACCTACCTCGTAGCACTAGCACAGCCAAACTTCTTGCACTAGGCATGCATAACACCATTCAGGAACTAGTTGACGCGCACCTTCAGACACAGTACCTTAGACCTGCCACGAGCGCCACTGGCCGCCATATACTCTCTTCCCTTCGCATCAACATACCCGCTAACCAGTCAACCCTTATAGCCATTTCTCGACACATCCATACACCTCTCGTTGTGAAACCCCTTCCTCGAAACGTCCATCCCCAATATCACATCCCTCGCCGCGTAGCTCGCGCTAATGCCCTCCATAAATATTATGGGCAAGCCCACGATGCCGTTTGGGTAGACGCCGCATGTACAGCGCATGAAGCTGTAGCAGTTGCCTACAATCCAACCCAGCTCACCCCCTAACTCACCGTCTTCCCTCGGGCTCTACGCCTGAGGAGGCACAGGAGACCGCCATCGCCCTAGCCCTTGCACGTTCGGGCGCCCAATACATCTTCAGCGACTCCAAAATGGCTCTGTCCAACTTTGCCAGGGGCAGGATTCACGCCCCTGCCTGGCAATTGTTGAACACCCCTACCCAAAATTTACCGCGCATGGTAGAGCTTCAGTGGGTGCCGGCTCACTCTGGGAACCCTGGAATCGAGGCTGCCGATAAATTGGCCCGAGGTTTGATTTGCCGGGCTCAGGACAGTCTCGATCCAGGATTCTCGATGGAGCGGGCGCAAACCTTTGCGGAGCTCACGCAAATACCCCGTTTGGACCGTCCGACTTACCCTCCTCCCCACCCCTCTTTTACGCACTCCCAACAGATCCTCTTCAGACGCCTCCAGACGAGCTCTCTGTCATCACCTCAGCTTTTATCCCACTATTGCGGCACATCCCCTGCATGCTCCCTATGAGGTGACCCCCACGCCACACTCTCCCATATCCTTTTCGGCTGCCCTGCTGACCCTCCCCCGCGGGGACAGCACGCCATCTCGATCTGGGAGGACTTTGAGGTGCTGCTCATGTCTGCAGACCCAACATCGCAGCTTTCTGCGGTGACTCGGGCTGCCGACGTCATGTCCCGGCATGACCTACTTGATGCAGTGCGGGACCGCGCAGTGGCCCAGGGACCCAGCTGGGTCTAAAACTCATTTGCTCAATAAAGTTTTTGTGTCTGTCTGTCTGATACACTCACGAGTTAAACGCCCTTTGGGAAACAGTGCCTGAACACACGTTAACCTCTTGGTCACAGAGTATATTTATTCGTACGTAGAGCGGGGAATCTTATAATGTGCCTTTTTTGTTATTGTGGTACATTCTGAAGTATTGGGGTGCAAGCCCTCCTAGAATGTATAACACGCAATGCATCTGGGCGGTTGCCCAAGTAAACGTAATGACAGTTGTCCAGTGATAATCGGCGTTTATTGCGCAGTGCTATGTGCCGCCTGCGTTGAATGACGACGAACGCACACAATCCTAATGTTAATGCCGACAGGTTGATAGGGCATATCCGTTGTGTGCACATGGTGTCGCTGCTCGATAAGCATGTGACAAGTTACGTAGTCGATCTGTACGTTAGCGGCTGTTGCTCTTTTCGCAAGAGCGCGCCAAAGCAGGTGCTGTACACATTCCGCATGCACCACGCGCTACACACTTCGTGTCCCACTTGCGGAGGCCAGGGCGCGTAATGAGGGTTTTCAACACGCTGGAGCATTAGGTCTTTATAGAGAACCTGCGAGAGCATGCCTTCCAAGGTGCCTCAATCCCAGCTTGGTGCAGATTTTCTCGATGCCTGCGCGTCCCGCACGAGCTTGATGAGGGTGTCGTTTGGCTGCTAATCACGAGGAAGGGGGTCAAACTGTTTGGCGCGGCGACCGCGTTTTAATGGGTGAAAATGAAAATTGGTTTCTGAGGGAAGGAAATGGCGCAGTATCTGTCACATATCGGTGGACACCTGAACCGCGTCGTAAGGGAAGGGATAAAGGAGGGAGTGAAAGAAGAAAGGAAGACAGAGGTGCCGTAGTGGAGGGCTCCGGAATAATTTCGACCACCTGGGGATCTTTAACGTGCGCTGAAATCGCACAGCACACGGGCGCCTTAGCGTTTCGCCTCCACCGAAACGCAGCCGCCGCGGTCGGGTTCGAACCCGGCAACTACAGATCAGTAGCCGAGTGCTCTAACCACTGAGCCACCGCGGCGGGCGGCCGCAGAAATCAAAACCCCGCGTGTGCTGTGCTATATCCGTTTAAGTTATAGACGCCTGGTGGCTTAAGTTAGCCTTGAGCTTCCCTCTCAGCACCTGTTCATCTTCTGGACTTCAAACCAGAACGTTCTGCAGGCGAGTCGGGACGAAGTGGACATATTAGCGACGCGTCCGGTTTCTTTCTCGCGTCTGGTTGAGCGTGCACAAAGTAGGCGTTAAAATTGGCATAGGAGTTCAGTATACTGTCATCAAACCCGCATTGTGCTCCACTTTACGACGAAGCTTTGTACGCCCCATACAGAAAGGAGCAAAAAGGGAGTAAGCTGTGCTGTAGCGCACTCTTTTCTTCCTGCCTTATAGGCGTATTAGTGTATACCTCTCGAATGATGAGCCCCGTGGACTGGTGCATCAGTACTGCATGCAGCCGAGCATGTGAACGCGCAAGACTATCGTACATTATACGAAGAAGAACCGATGACGATGATAATGATTTGTGCCCTTTCCATTTCTGGTGTGTCGAACGCGTCTCCATCTGTGCTTTCATTTCACGTGGTCGGCACCAGTGCCGTTAACATGCCGCCACTTGTTACCCTTGCGACGGCCTACTGTCGTCCGAGTGGTGTCATCCATGAAACGCCATGCCAGGCCAGGTCAACTGTAATGCTCTTAACGCGTGTTACAAAAATAATATGGATTACCTCAGCTAATCCAGGATATACAAAACGAAAGATGTCGGCATTCACTGTGTTCATTAGCGTTGGCGTTGACAATGTACTAGACGGCGATGGCTTTGAGGAAAGAAAGGGCTCATAACTGGCTCCCTAGATATGCGGACGCCTCATTCGTGGCTTGATACATGTGGCGGTGGTGAGGGAGAGATGTGGCCTGAATGCGTTAGCGCTGACAGTGTTTTGGCTGACATGAGGCACTGCAGCAATAGCTCGGCCGCAGCATTCATTTGGCGGTCAAACTCTCGCGATCAACCATTAACTGCATGCCTCCTCCTAGAGTAGCAGGGAGGGCGGCCTGCCTATCCAGTGTGCGGAACGCAATCAAAGCAGGCTTTTGTAGTTGGACACCAACGCCACGTACATGAAAGCGAGATTGAGCTCTCCACTGACCCACGGAGCCAGTTGTTCGCCTTTCCTTTGGTGAAAATGAACGGCCTTTGCAAAGTTGTCAACGTCAATGAACGCCGTCGGCTCACTTGTTTTGTTTGGTTTTTGAAGAAAGGAAACGCATAGTAACCGTCTCACATATCTCGGTGGACACCCGAACCGCGCCGTAAAGGAAGGGATAAAGGAGAGAGGGAAAGAAGAAAACTGAAAATTGGATTTCTAGGAAAGGCACGGCGCTGTGCAGCGGCGGAACACCTGTGGCCTGGTGCTACTAGTGGTGCATGCGCAGTAATCACTAGGAGGTGAGAGAGAAATATCCGCGGAGAGGCGCGCGTTGTGACGCCATGTGCCTCCTCGGAGCACCGCCACGGCGAAATCGCAAGTTCGCGGCCAGTGTAGCTTTCGCTTTAAAAAATTGGAGGACGCTTAAGCTCCGTCTTTAAGAGCGGGACGCGAGAGCGTGTTGCAGCGTTGCCAAGAAGACCACGGAACGCCATCGCCCGTTCGGCGCGACGGCTTGTCCGTTGGACAGTTTAAGGAAAGGAAATGACGCCTGTCTCACATATCTCGGTGAACATCTGAACCGCACCGTAAGGGAAGGTAAATGAAATGAAAATTGGTTTTGAGAAAAGGAAATGACGCCTGTCTCACTATCTCGGTGGGCACCCGAACCGCGCCGTTAGGGAAGGGAAATGAAAATTGGTTTTGAAGAAAACGACGCCTGTCTCACACATCTCCGTGGAGACCCGGAAGGAATATTTTCGCCGCGCGATGCCGGCTACTACTACTACTACTACTACTACTACTACTACTACGACGGCGACGGCTTTCCGACCGAACGAGCTGTATACGCTATCGTGCAATACCTGTTAGATGGTCACATTTTCAACCCTGCGGTGATGGCGGACGTTTGAGAAGGGGTCGCGCCGTCGTGCGTTTGGTCCAGTTCGTGGCGCTTGTGGATTTTGAAGCATAAGTAATTAGTCGGTCGACGTGGATTGAGACCTTCAATCCCGAGATGAAACCAACGCAGCCGTCCAATGCAGTCATCGGAGAAACATCAACATAACTAGAAAGAGGCACATAATTTGTTTTCTGTGAATCAAAACTCTATGGAGTTCTCCTCAGTACCCCTTTAACACTTCTGTGCAGCGGTCTTTTTGCCGTGCTAATGAAAATTAAGTTAGATGGTATTATTCTACAACCAACCTCGTTTTGTTTCTATTGCCTTTTTCGTTTTTAACTTGACGCTGACTCTACACAAATCTTGTGTTTAGCTGCCAGTGCACCATGAGAGCAATTACGCGCACATTTATTTCATCGTGATGCAGTAATGGAAGCGGCAGAGACCCAATGAAGGAAGTCCTCAACACGCTTTTGCGTCCTTTTATTTTACAGTTCAGTAGGAACCACTATCAGAAATCAGTAACCGATGCCCATCATAAAGGTTAAGGTAAAGGTTTATTTTTGCAGTTAGATACATGGCTGAGAAGAAGGGAAAATGATCCGCAATTGCATCTTGACAAAGATCCGAACCCCTGGGTAGCTCGTAGATTCTCATAATTCCACCGCCAGCGCAAAAGATTATGCTGAGCTGGGCGAGTTGGAGAGGACGCATCTTGGAAAATTCAGCGCAACAAAGCGACTAGTATAAACGAAGACACAGACAAGTGCTCCTTCCATTTTCCTGTGTCTTCTTCCTTTGTACTCTTCGCTTTGTTGTGCTGAATGATCGAGGATGCCTGCGCTGATTTTCGCAGCGATTTTACAGCGGTCGTTAGTATTTTGTTTTCTTATATGACTAACGTTCGGACGGAAATTAGAGCCCGTTCTTCAGTTTTGGTGTCATGTCCGCTGCGATCTGTATAGCGAGGATGTTTGATTGAGTGTTCCGATAATGTGAGGTAAAATCGTTCCACACGTTCCAACGCAGCGTATGCACCTTGATATGTTTTCACAACGTCTGATAAGGTACCGCCGCCGTGGCTCAGTGGTTAGGACGCTCGGCTACTGATCCGGAGTACCCGGGTTCGAACGCGACCGCGGCGACCGCCTTTCGATGCAGGCGAAGCTCTTAAGGTGCCCCGTGTGCTGTGCGATGTCAGTGCGCGTTAAAGATCACTAGGTGGTAGAAATTATTCCGGAGCCTTCCACTACGGCACCTCTTCCTTCCTTTGTTCTTTCACGCCCTCCTTTATCCCTTCCCTGACGGCGTGGTTCGGGTGTCCTCCGAGATATGTGAGAAAGTTACTCCGTCATTTCCTTTCCTAGAAAAAACAATTTATAGTTGTTTACTATGCTTCGTTAAACTGAAATGTCGCGCTTTTTCAATGTTTGTTCGGCTGTAAACAGTGCATGTAAACTCTAACTCTGGACGCGAGATTTTAGGACTAACTCTATTTGATCATGGAAAGCGGCAGCGCGAATCAACAAGGACGAAAGATGGACACGAGAAAACAGGACAGGCGCTGAATCCCCAAGTAGTTGAAATTCTTCATGTTTTGAACGCGGTTCCCAGTACCATTAGTACGAAATGCAACTTGAACTTTATGCTTGCCATTCGCTTGCCACGATCCTTACATTAATTTGATATCGGGAGTGCTGTGTGCGAACAGTAAACCGTACTGCCTGGACAAGCAACGTAAAGTGATTCAGGGAGTCTGAAGAGCGTTGACGCTCGTATCTGCAGGCGCGCCCAGTCATTCGTACCTCCCCGAGTCTACTATATTTTCCTTTATCTCCCCCTTTATTATACACTCTTACTAGGCGCAACATCCGTGTCCCGTTCTACTGTGCGGTTGCGTTGTTAGTGAGTCATTCACAGCGCGAACGATTGGAGTCAACAACATTTATTACGGACAAGGGAGAAGGACAGCTGACTATGTGCGGCAGGTCAGCGTCACTCCACATTGGGAACTTTTTGCGTCATGCGAGGTGACTGCCTGTTGTAATTGTTGCAGACGCTATCAGAAAGGCAACGGCCACCTCGCAACAAGCGCTGCAGTTTTGTTGCACTAGATGTCTTCTTCATAAATCGTCGTTTCCGGCTTGCCAGGAATTGTTTTTTTTCTTTGCGCTCGGCTACTGATCCGGAGTGCCCAGGTTCAAACCCGACCGCGGCGTTTGCGTTTCGATGGAGGCGAAACGCAAAGGCTCCCCGTGTGCTGTGCGATGCCAGTGCACGTTAAAGATCCCCAGGTGGTCCAAATTGTTCCGGAGACCTCCACTACGGCACCTTTCTTCCTTTTCTTCTCTCAGTGTCTCCTTTATTCCTTCCGTTGCGGCGCGGTTCAGGTGTCCGCCGAGATGTGAGACAGATTCTGCGCTGTTTCCTTTCCCCAAAACCCAATTTTCAATTTTCTCTGCTTTTTTCACCCGACATGATGGGCGCTCGTCTACTGAGCCGCAGTACCCGGGTTCGAACCCCGCCGCGGCGGCAGCGGTTCGATGGAGGCGAAACGCAAAGGCGCGTTACGGATCCCGAGGTGGTCGAAATTATTCCGGAACCCTCCACTACGGCACACACAAAGTTTCTTACTATTACATAGAGGGCAAGCTGGCGGCGCTGCACTCCAGCCACTATGGACGCTCAAGGCGTCATGGGCAGCGCCACAGAGTGGCGTTACTGAGATGTCCCTCTCCGAAAACGCTGTTCTCCGTGTGTGCGCGCATACGTGCTGCTTCAGAGAAGTGCGGATATATGAGCTGCTCTTCAGGATCGTGCTGGGAATATCTAAACTGTGGTTGAGAGGGAAAGGCGTATGGTAAGCGCAAGTCGACGGTTGATTTATGAGCTGTTATTCGCATGCTTAATTTCAGCGTTGGTCGGAAAAGGTTGCTTGCATAGAGGTTATTACTATTACATTCCGCGCGTAGACGACTTGGGCGCGAACGTAATGCGCAAAAGCTACAGTAGCGAAAGCGCAACAGCACATGACGCCAATGAAATGTTTCTGTTTTCCGAAATGCCATTAAAAAACCTCTTAAAGTGTTCAAGCAACAACATTTTTTGAAAACATATTTATTTCTAAAAGTGAGCCTTTTAAGCACAAAATATTGCTTTGCGTTATGTGCAATACCTGGCCACTAGGAGAGCACGCCATCTCTTATTTTGGGCAAACTTTGCATTTACCTGCTTTTATGCTCGTTTGTTGCAATTTATAGACAGGATATTGAATGAAGGATATTGATATTGAATTATTGGACAATGTTTGGTTTTACATTATTTTTGGCCAAAAGTTGTGGTTCTGCAGTTGGTTATGCCTAGAGCGTCCATGGTGGCTGAAGTGGTCTTGAGGAAGCTCCATGCAAACTCCCATGGACGGGTTGCCAGCTTTCCCTCTAGGTAACATAAGAAGCTTTGTGACAGCACATCTTTCTTCCTTTCTTCATTTTCTTCGACCTTCCTCCCTTCACTTACGGCGCGGTTGAGGTGTCCACCGACATGTGAGATGTTATTGCGCCGTTTTGTTTTCTAAAGAAGAGCAATTTCATTTCAATTTTGAGGTTTTTTTCTGGGACGTTCACTTAAGCATTTTTGCGAATGTTGTGAACAGTGATAGTGTTAAGCTTGTAGCAATTCTGGGGTGCTCCAACAGTGCACAGGGGTTTGCCATAAGAACAAGTGCATGAGAGGCATGAAAATTTGAGCTGGATGCGTCGAGCTACAACGCTTTTTACCAAAAGGTCATTTAGCATTGCGCAATCCGTCACCGCTATCTGCTTCCGCACGCCGTCAGTGCACACGCGCTGTTTTGTCCTTACGCAGCAGTCGTGCGCGCTGCTGGGGCTTTTAGGACGACCCGCACATGCGCAGTGGCTCGCCGCTGATCGCGCTACGCTAGATCTCTCTAATGTAGCGGGAGCCTGAAACGCATTGCCGGAATTCAACACCACCAGACGGCCTTCAGTCGGCGCTGAAGGCGACCTCTTGGACTCGTGTTG
Source organism: Amblyomma americanum (assembly GCF_052857255.1). Classification (NCBI taxonomy): domain Eukaryota; kingdom Metazoa; phylum Arthropoda; class Arachnida; order Ixodida; family Ixodidae; genus Amblyomma; species Amblyomma americanum. Next base: position 13,047 of record NW_027526829.1, on the reverse strand, counting down.
TGATCCGGACTTGTGCTTCTTTCCAGCAGGGTCTCCCACATTTGCGAGCCTACAAGCTTCTGCAGTTCTTCGGGCGGTGGGTTTGCGGGGCAGTCCGAAAAGATGTGTTCCATCGTGGCTCTCTGGCGACATTTTGAGCAATCGGGTTTTGAATTCGTCTGGGTTGATGTGGTACATTCTTACCCGGTTTGGTAGAATATGGGCGTGGAGTTGTCTCCACCTAACCTCTTGATCTTTGGTGACACCTTTGTGAGGTGGCGGTAGCTCCTGTCTAGCTGATTTTAGGTGTTGGGTGATTTCCTTGTAGCTGATGAGACCTTCCTCTGAGCGTTCCGGGCTCGAATCCCTGCTCAAGGCTCGGCCAATAGATATTGTGAGCTGCCTCGTTCCCAGGGTCGCGAGAGTGATCCGGTACTCAGGCCATTTCGACGTGCCCCCTCCCCCTTTTTAGGGTACTTTTGGAGGATTTTCATGGGGTGTTTTGAGATTCTTCCTCTCGAGTAGTCTTATAAAAGGCAACTACACGATTTTTTAGCATTCCGTGCTATTTAAGGATTGAAATCTCTTTAGGCCGTACGTAAAGCATGCAGAGTGTTTTAGCGCTAGCTTTCAAAATAGCGCCGTAATCGACGAGTAAATTTTAGGCTTCTCCTCACAACGGTGGACGAGTGCGCAGAGAATTAAGCTTGGTCGGACGTCACGAAAGGAAATATTTAAAATTTCTAGTCCCATCAACCGCACCCTGCAGTGCCTTGTTGGATGCTGCCAAACAACGTTCGGCGGTCTTTGCCTTCGGTGGCGTTGGTTTTTTTCCTTAAAAGCAAGCGTTTATGCGTTGGAAATCTACCGGTACCTTCGATGACGTCATGATGCGGCCCCGCTTGGCGCTGTACGCTGCGGAGAATCTTGAAGGCCGTCGCGATTTTAATTGGCGATTCCGTCACCATTTCAAATTCTAGCCCGAAAGGATTTCGTATGCTTTACCTTCAAGTTTCACACATAAGATCTGTTTCAGCTAATCGATTTATAAAGCCTATGCAGTTGCCCTTTATTGACAGGCTTGGAGACATAACGGTATCAGTTTTGGGGTTATTTAATGCTAGTGATGGCCGCTTCCTCCGCAACTTGGGAGTGTTTGATACTGTAGAAGCTTAGGCAAGTTGGTGTGACATTGCGGTTCAGCAGCGCAGAGGACAAAGGACGAGACAAGTGCACAGACACGGCGCTGAGTGTTTGACCCTGACTGCAGCTGTCGATATTGTTTCTCCCTTTTCTGTGGAGACCGCTATCGCGAAGGCTTTGATATTGCCGGAAAAGAAAATCGTGCCGCCTGGGTCACTCCGTGAGTAGGCAACTGACCCGCGCGTTGTCGGAAGGGAGGGAAAAAGAAAACAAAAAGTCATTTACTGTCAGGGACAAAAGTAACTGATTGCTCTTCCACGTTCCAAACCGTGCCGCACTGTATGCGGACGCCACCTGACGATGCACTGCGGGCGTCGAGACGGGAGAGTGCACGCCACATCCGACCAGCAGTAGGTCGATCGCACTTGCGGTCGGGGCCGTGGATTCTCCCACTTACAATAGGCTGCTACTATACAGAAACCCGTGCGGGCTAGAAGCTGTTGGAGGGGGGGGGGGGGGGGGGAGAGTCCGGCACGCTCGACTGACTTAAGAGGAACGCCGTACTGACTGCACCCATGCCTGCTACGCGTCTCCATGCGTCAGGCTCGGTTAAGCTGTGTTGTTTGGTTATGTGCCGAAATACGAGAGTTCACCACAATTTCGTTTGGCTAGGCGCCTAACTAAACTCGAAGAGCTCATGGTATACACAACCTTTCTTGTTACAAGCCCGCGAAGGACCTTGTCACATCGCTATCGCCTTTCCATATATAATTTCAGGATTACGACAAAGTCTCGAACGTTTTTTTTTTCTTCGCCGTTCCACGTGTTGTGTGTGCCGGATGCTGCTTTTATGGCTCGCCATTGTACTTCCGCCGTGGCTTGAAGTTGTAGCCCTCTTCCAGTTTCTCGCTTGCCCCTTCTTTCAACTCGTAGCCCTCTCCGCGGACACTGTCGCTTTCTTTTTTGCTTTATTGCCTGCCGCTTCTGCTCGAGCCGCGTGTTCGCTGCACCGAGTTCAGTTCGGAGCCTATGTTTAGAACTCGCGGCGAGGGTGCAGCGCGCGAGCGGGGAAAGGGGCGGCTCTCCTCAAGGGGCACGCCGAGAGCAAACACGCCGACCAAACGATAACGCCGAGAAAAGTAACAGAGCTCCAAGGGAGAGCACCAAGAAAGAACAGCCGGCGATAACGGCAAAACTAAGACAGAAGAGAAATTCGCGGCGCGGCAGACCGGGGTGGCTGAACACAAGAGCTATAGCGAAAGACGGACGACGACGGTCGGACTTTGCGGGAGGTGCGCGACTCGGCTAGACCGCAAAAGGTGCGCTTTGCTGGCCGCCTCGGCCGTCACCCAAGGGGCAAAGTCTTCGCTCCTGGTCGCCGCCGCCCGGTAGCCAGGGACCAGTAGCGCGCCGCCACGCAGAAAAACAGTGTACCGGGCCCTCCCGGACTGGCGGTCGCTCTCTCGCCCCATCGATCTTCCCGGCTCAACTTCGTGGTCGTGCCCGCTCTGTCAGCGTCTCCTTCCTGTTCTCTCCTGCAAGGCTGCAACACTGGGAGAGCGCGAGAGAAGGAGTGGGGGGAGAGAGGCGTTCGACGAGAATAAGCAGAAGAGGAGCGTGACGCAAGGAAAGTTCGAAGAGTGTTTCCTAGCCTCGTCGTGAACCAACTGGCGGCAAAGTCCGCCTACGCGTCCCAGTCCGCGTGGTACACGCCGGTCCCACGTGGATCGCTTACTGGGTCTTTTTGGGTGGCCGCTGCACTTGGCTCGGAATCTTCTCTCACCGGTGAGGAAGTGGTGGCTCATTTTTAGTTCTTCCTCTCGGTTTTACCTCTTCCAAGCCTCTTCAGCCACTGTCGCTGGCCCAGTGATTGGTGTCGAGGAGAAACTCGCAGGTCAGCTAGTTGATATCTGGTGCGTCACGCCGACCGGCACGTGACAAGCAGACTGGAACCTACCTTGTTCCTGGAAGTAAGCACTGGCGTCTCCGCTGTTGTGAGGTGACTGTGTCAGTTTCAGTTCGTTGCCAGTTTTCTGCTGTTAGAGAAAGGCCCTAGCCGCGTTAGTAAAGGAACGGTGGTCGTTGTCGTCCGGAACATCAGCACACGGAGCGATACAGTGCAAGCAGTTCGGGGCATTTACGTTTCAGTTATCTTGTGCATGTGTTCAGACTATCATCGGCACCGCACTGTAAAAAGCCCTGGAAGCTCTGAAGGACAAGAAAACCGTATGAGCACAGAATGAAGACAGAGTGCCCCTGATTCACTATGCGGATATTTCGAAGCCAACCGTGAAACAATCTGGCAGCGAACTGTTAAACAGCGTGTTACAACGGCATCTCCATACGTGTGTCACCAGACAATACAAACAGTGGTGGGCTCCACGGACGCTACAGCTGTTGAGTAGGAAGGGCTGAGGAGATAAAAAACTGATACGGCCTTTCTGCTCCGCTAGCGAGCTGAAACTTGCTATCATCCGGTTATTATGCAATTGAACAATAGATACGTGGCAGCAGGTGCAATACTCTGGCTGTGAATCGCACCCTGAATGTCGTCGTTATCTCTATTTATTGCTCTCCTATGAGGTGTCGTTGGTAAGGTGAGGCAGTGTTTGTGCTTTAGCGTTTGCGTCTATTATGGACAGTGCATTTCAGGCTGCATGCGAAGGCACGCTGCCCGCTCGAACCACCGAGCGGAAGTAGTGAAATCCTCGTTGTTATACGAAGACCGTGATTTAGAAGGGTCGTGGTCTGAACGTGGACAACAGCGAAAGAAGATATCAGCGTATTCTATCTCTCAGCATACGGAGCCGGAGGCACAGCGAAGATAATCTGAAGACTGTCTTGCGACCGGACGCTCCGAGTTCCGAGAGACGTAGAAGGACCTGCCCCGCCTCACCAGCTTCTCGAGGTGGAAACGGCAGCACCTGCCAACACTTCCTCTTCTTCCGGATCTTGCGGCCGTCGGGGTTCGTAGAATGGCGTCGCTTGTCAAAGCACGCTACCGGAAAAAGAAGTCCAAACAGTGAGTCTGTCCCGAATCCTTTGTTTTCTTCTTTTAACGACTGCGCCGAGTTCACTCGGTCGTCTTGGTGTCGCACAATTGCACGCGCCATATAGTAGCGGCCACAAACGCTCTGGCCGGAAACCAAGCCAAACACTGGCGGCTCCTCCTTGGTTGTCGACCAATCTGTGGGCGGTGCTTGGGTTCCCTCCAAATGCTCGGCCCGCGATTGGCGGCTCAATGGAGCGCGTCGAGGGTAAGATGCTGCTCGATAGCTTGACAGGCAGCACGCGGTGTCGCCCTCGTTCCGGGGCTCTCGAAATAACTGCAGAGCGCGGAACGGCCGGAGCGCAAGCGAGCACGCTTTAATTTATAGTCGGCAGGCTGAAAGTGTCCTTGACCTGATGAATATGTTTTTAATTTGTGGGTAAATACAACGCTATTGCAAGTTTTAGACACTGTGAATTGGGAGCAAACCAGGAAGGAAATAAGCACTAGTGAGGTGGCAATGAATTGAAGGTAGCACCTAGCGTTTCATTATTTCAAGTCAGTGACTTTGTAGCGCCCCTGTATTTCTGCGTTTATTCGGAAATTATGTGAGTGGTATGGCGCTCTTTCGCCAAGCTTGCGCAATCAGAATTCATAGTCATGAGTATTTTATTACGCGTCTTGAGTCTAGTGAGGCCCCGCCTCTTTTCAGGCATGATCGATGCGTAATTAGTTGCGTAAGGCCTCACCGACGTCATTTATTGCGCAGCTCAGCCTTCGTTTACGTACCACTAAGGTGAAAAGTGAACAAAACAAAGTCTGATGTAAGAACCGTATTGAGTTCTCCTTTTAAAAAAATATCAGCTGGCGTGTTGCGCCCATACGTCTCCATGCCAGTGGTGCTGTGTCGTAAGCATGCACGCATCGTACCTTGTAACTACGGCTAAACGGCTCGTGAGCCATTTTTTGTATTGCGTTTTTTATTGCCTCAGGGCATAGGAGGATTTCTTAAGGGGGGAAGAAAAGGGGGGGAGGGGAGAGCGTTAAATGAATGAAATAAAATTGGCCGAAGGGGGACCAGTGGCGCCCGAGCGCCCAAGCAGTATGTGAGGACGGATTGTTTGGCGAGAGGAGCCGCCGCTGCTAGGGGCTCTAGCTTCGCACTAGTGTTTATGCAACTCGTAATTTATAGTCATTGCATATTATTACACAAAATTTTACATACGCACGTACAGTTGAACTTCTTTATAGCCCGTGTTGATCGAGCTTCCAAGGGGAATCGTCATTCCTTCGTTATATCCAATACTTCGTTATAAACCGTTACGTTAAATTGAGGTTCAACAGTACATGCTTTCTATTGTAGTTTAAATATTAATTCGCACATAGAAGTCAAATCTTTTTCCTTGCGTAACGGGAGTGGAGAGGGGGAAGCGCATTGTGCATCTTGTAAGCTATTAGGATAATTACGAGGTGGTCCATCGAGCGACTGACGTCGTAGGCGCACTGCTTCGTGCTGTACGTCAGCGGCTCAGAAACTCGCTGCAGTTCGCAGAGTTTCGGGGCGGGCTTTCGCCGTGCCGAAAACAAAAGTGGAAAGAATAGGCATGGGCTAAATGTGGACCGCGTTGTTATTCTGAGCTATATATAGCGCATGTTTTCCCATTTTAAGTTTTCGCGGAGCGGCGATTCTAAGCTGCTTTTTAAATAGACCGTCGTTTTCCCTAAAATTAATGGTAGCTGCTTGTAGCCCCGTAAGCAAACAAGCGTGTGCTTGAAATATAGTAGGAGGGAAGGTAGGGGTGTTCGCCAGAAGGGTGTTCTGGTTCGCTGCTTTGCACTGGATAAGGGGTATGAGGGGTTTGGAACGGGAAAGAGACATGGGGCGAGGGGCACAGTCACAGCTTGTCCCTCAAGTCAGTTTGCTCTCGGGAATCAAAACAGTGCCTTGTAGGCCTTGAATGCACTCGACTGCTGTGGCCACGGCCCCAGGATCTTATCCTCTGTTCAAGGGCGAGGATCAAGGCGGTCCAGGGCACAACGCAGCGCATGTCTTTCGGTCGCCAAAGCAGGGCACACACACAGGAGATGTACGTACAATTGTCTCTTCGCAACCTCATCTTTCACAGGCGGAGCTGTCAGTCATCCCAGTCCTGAACGCGTATTCCTTTATGAATGCAACACCGAGCCAAATGTGTTAAAATAAACACAGGAGCTCATGAATGTTGATGCTTATCTTGTTTTTCGAGAATATAACTAGTCAAGGTTCACTGGTTTGAAAATGAACCACATTCTGAAATCTGTTCCAATTAAGCAATAATTGCTGAGAAATTATACACCGTCTAGAAAATCTTGCCGTTATTAATACGAAAGCATTAGATGGATATATTGACACCGGAAGTGTCCGCAATGTGTGTCGCTGGAAGTTGGTCCCCTGTGACATCACTGGGGTCCTCGTTCACCAATTCTGATAGCAGTAGTGATAGTTGGTGATAGCGATGATGCTGATATGATTATAGTTAGCGATAGTGATAGTTCGCGACAGTGATGATGATGATAGTGTTACTGATGATAGCAATAGTGATAGTCGCTGACAGCGATGATGATGATAGTGATGATGTTAGCAGTGATTGTAGTAATGATGATAGCGATAACAAAAAAGGCCGTGGGTTCGAGTCTTGCACAGCTTGTGGCGTCGAGTCCCGTGAAGTTTATAGGAAATGAGAAAAGGTGAGAAGAGGAACGGGAGAAGCTTACGCATTTCCATTCTTAAGCAGCCTTAAGTGCGATCTTGTAATTTAATTCAACAGATGAATTAAACCTCTCTTGGGGCTCTATACACTGGAGAACGCCTCAAAGTACATAGGAATTTTCGCTGAAAACGCAATAGCTGAAAAGTAGGGGCGCGTGAATGGCGCTTTTTCGTGATCGAATCGATTACGAATAGTCTACGTTCTGTACAGAATCGAATACGAATAGAATAATGAAAGAAGCGAATCGAACACGAATCGAATATTCGTATGATCATCCGCTACGCGTGCGAATATCCGTAGAAAACGAATATTCATGCGGAACAGCAAAGTGCTGGCGGCGGCGCTTTAATAACTCAAGGAGTTGAAGTTTTAGTGGTTGAAAAACGCAACACTGATCTCCACTAAGAACACGCATCATGAAATTAATCATGCACACAATTTTACTGACACTGCCCAAACAGTATCTGCTCCTGAGTGGATGTAGTCTCCACACGGAGGTCTTTTTTATCTACTTCTAGGTATCTCATAACAGCAGGACGTTCCATTTTATGGCATATAAAAAGTTGAAGTTTGCATTTTTTGTATCATATAGTTGTGTACTTTGTATTATATATTCTTTTTTAAACCAAGTTGATTGAATGAATTCCAAACCTTCATTTTATCATGAAGCTTCTTGAAAAGAGATAATTTCTCTTAGGATTCTGTAGAGCTGCCTGCTATATTGGCACAATGAATTGCTGATCAAAATAGCCCTAAACCGTCCAGGTAAGCAAATGCTAAGAACAAACGGCTGCAACAAGAACACTTTCTGCCACGTAAGATGCAATGTTGGAAATACTTTTTTTAAAGTTTTAGATACATTGTCGTGTTAGTTTATTTAAATACGTAAAATTCTATGGGTGCACTCAAGTCTGCTTAGGTGCAGTAATGCGAAAGCATTTCTCTTACTGCGCGTCCATCCTCCTCATGCGCATCCGCCATCTCGCCTACACTCGCGCCATCTGCTGGACCAGCGCCTTACATTGCCAGGGGGGGTACGCATGATGGCGGTGCTAATGCACTTCAAGCATGGAGGAAATTAACCGGACATCAGTGTGTTCACTATAGATTCGCCTTTACAAACGTTGCACCCCCGTGGCGGAGTGGAAGCGTTCCTGCTTCGCGCGCCGGAGGCCGGCGTTAGATTCTCATATACGCCGCCGCTTTGTTCTTATTCAGTTCGTGCAGACATGCTCTGCTGTCCAGAGCTTCTGTCCACAATTTTCGTCCACAACGCCCGTCCACAGCTTCCTGTGACGCCACTCATGAGCAAAGAAATGCTTTCGCATAGCAAAGCTGTAGCATTCCGACAAATAGGAGAATTCCGCCCGGAAGCTTCGAAGCTACACAAATCGGCACATAGTGCTCGAAGGCTTGTAATGCGAACACATTTAGACGCGTGCTGCAAATAAGCCCCCCTCCTTTAATTATTCAAGCGCACCTTTCGCACTAGACGTAGGGGAACACTTGAAATCTGGTGGCGGCAACCACCTCGCGCTTTCAGAACTTAATGAAAGCTAAAGTGTAAAAACAACACGAGTATAAGTTGCCCTGCGTCTATAAAGCGGTCGTATAGTTCAAGAAAAAATGTCATCGTGTGTGGTAGCGCAGAAATTTTGATCGTGACCAAAATGGAAGAAAACGCCTTGCCATGTCTGAATAACACTAGGGGTCAGTCGTGCACAACGCTTCATAACCATGCTGTGAACGGCAGCGGAATTACACAATGAAAAAAAGCTGTGCCCAGTGTACTGACACCTTCGACGGTCTGCGCAGTGTAATGCAACGCTATGACTGGTCGCTTGACTCTAGGCGGCGAGAGTATAGGTTGGTAGCTGGTCGAAAACACGACTGAAAAAAAGAACAGGAATTTTTGCCTGAAAACGCTTCTTTGCTCTAGAGGTATAATGACGCATACATTGGAGTGGGACCAAGCCAAAAATACCTGCTATTTTCAATCTTCCCTGCTCGTACCGGGCATCTCACTGCCCGCCATGGTTCGAGGGGCTAAATGTTGGTGCCTGCGCTTGCTGCTCATGGCATTGAAATTGAAACTTGGTTTCGGTGAAAAGAAATGACGCAGTAACTGTCTCACATATCTCGGTGGACACCCGAACCACGCCGTAAGGGAAGGCGGGAGTAAGGGAAGTCCGTAAGGGAAGTCCGTAAAGTAGGGACTGAAGGAAGGAAGGAAGAAATAGGTGCCATAGTGGAGGTAATCTCGACCACCTGGGGATCTTTAACGTGCACTGACATCGCACAGCACACCGGCCTCTAGCATTTCGCCTCCATCGAAATGCGGCCGCCGTGGTCGGGTTCGAACCCGAGTACTCCAGCTCAGTAGCCCGGCGCCCTTAGCACCGAGCCACCGGTGCGGGGTGCTCATACCATCTGACAGCATTTTCTGCGGCTTAGTGGTGATGGTGCTCGGCTGCTGACCCGGAAGACGCGGGTTAGATCCCGGCCGCGGCGGTGGCATTTCGATGAAGGCGAAATTCTAGAGGCCCGTGTGCTGTGCGATGTCGGTGCACGTTAAGGAACCCCAGGTGGTCGAAATTTCCGGAGCCCTTCACTACGGCGTCCCTCATAGCCTCAGTCGCTTTGGGACGGTGAACGCCCATAAACCTTTTCTTCGTAGCTGCAGAGCTCCCCTAGCGCATTAGCTTCCTGTGGCGTACGCTGGCGCTTAGCCAGCTGTTCACTCGCACGAAATTTGTTTCTGCCCGGGCCATAGTGGCCGCACCCATATCGCGGTGCGGCATTCTGATCGGCGTCCGTGCACATTGGTGTGAGTGATAAGGCAAGGCGATAACGCCAGATGGGTGCATTTATATTTCGTGGATATTGTTCTTTGGAACCATATTTGTATTAAAGTAATTATTGCAGGAGGTTCCTTTATTTCATTAGGGTACGGCACAGAAATTTGAGTTAGTGCAGAGTGCGTTCCAGCGAAAACGTTATCAGTAAACTATCAACGGTGGCACGTGTGTCGTCTTGAAGGCGATAACGAAATCGCTAACAAAAATAGTTCTTCGGTTAACGATAGGGCAGGGAGACTGGAGTGGAGAGGTCAATCACCGCCTCGACAAGGCGTCGCATTGCTTTGCCTATAAACTTTAATCACCTGATGGCCGCTGATTGATCGTCTCGGAAGACTTTGCCGGGCTAGAACCCTGACGACATCGCGTATGCTTAGAGGTCACTCTTGAATGTCGCACGTAAATTCCATGATTTTGGGCCATTGATTTAAGACACGGTGTGCACGCAGCAAGCCCGCGACTTTTTACTAGATTGTGCTACATCTAGTAAAATTTATAAGTTGCATGCGAATGTACCATTCTTCATATCGAAAATCAGATTATTTTTATGCGAACTAGCGCGCTAAAATATCATTTCTCAAAACATTAGGCTTGGTAGCAGGCCCCTTCGCTATTCACGGGCAGCAAGATTTTTGTTACCAGTAATACCCTTTTTTAATCTGCGACGTCATTTGCGTCTCGCAAACACAAAATGTTTCCACCATCGATCGGGTGTTTGACAAATTCGAAATATTCGATGTTACGATTTCCGTCCATTCATACCTCTAACGAAATTTTAGACATTCCTGTAAAAGAATAATATCCGCTGATATTTTGAAATTTAAACTAACGAACGGACATTGAAGTCCGGATATACTGTTTGGGGGGGGGGGGGGGGGGTATATTGATTTTGAATCGGAATAACGTGCGGCACCCGAGAGGCCTAAGAAGGATGCGCAGTGCTTTTGCGACCGCGCGCACGCAAGCATGCTCACCGCCGTTTGGGGTTCCCTGCTCGCTGGCCGAAGGTGATTCAACCTGGCGCGCATGACTCAATGCGGACCCCACCGCGACAGCGAGAGGTAAACAAGCGAGGCATTCCTCGCCAGGGTTCAACCGGCACGTGGAACCCGCCTGCTCGCTATTTATCACTGGCGAAGCGAGAAGTAGTGCCACGCAAAAGAAAGGTAGGAAGCAAAGGAAAGCGGGGAAGGCGCGACCAAGTTAAAGATTTTTCGAGGTGATCGAAGTCTCGCATTGCGGTTTCCTAGAGTTTCTTTCTTCGTATTCTGCTTTCACCTGTCCTCATAGCCCAAGCCTGTTATACTTAGTGGCACAGGCAGGGGCATATTGGTTTACATTCTTTTTCTGGCTGCCCCACCATGCTTTTTGTCCTCATAGCCTCCTATAGACGAGGTATTTCTTTATTTTTTTTTTGATGCGTCAATATATATTTTGTCCTCTCTTTAGCGGCTACTCTACGCGGTAGTTTCGCGGTCGTTCGTGCTTTAATAATGCAAGAGCATTAAAAAGCAAAAGAAAGAGTGCGTCGGTCGAAACTTTCGCCCATTGGCTGGAGGGAAGTGAGGGCACCAGACCAGACAATTCCGTGACGTCACTTCCGCTGAAGGCATCAGCAGCTTCTGATGCTATCGCATTACCAACACGTAAAAGAGGTAATAAGATGCCCCTGTGAATTTTTAGCGCCGTCTTTTTCCATTGAGACAAAAAAAGCTACATCCTTACACGTCGTATTTGTGGCTCTGCTTGGGCGGCTGCTAATGAATAACTGATTTTCCCCTTATTTAATGAAATGCACTGAAAATTGGTAGATCGCGCTAAACACATTGCATTTCACGTATCACTCGAAACACAGTGCGCTCGTGCTTTCTTGGTTGTCGACGACTTTTGCCCTGTTTGCGCCGTTCGTTGTAGCTCCCGTATTAACTTCCTTCACTTTTTTCTGATGCCAGCTTCGTTATGTGCATTTATTTTGCTCCAGAGGTTCCATCCCTCTATGCAGTCGGAGGACGAATGCAGTTTGATGGCGCTTGGTCCGAAGCCGGGTTAACACGCGTTGGTTTTGGAATCGATTGACGCCGAAATGGCTGAGGTCCTCCTAGATCTGCGTGGAACTCGGTAATAATGGTAGACCAAAAAAAAAAGTAAGACATTGATAACACAGAAGCTCTTTCCTAGAATGTTGATGCTGCATTCACCATGATCGTTCGTTTTGTTTTTCTAGCCGCGCGGAAGCAGTGTTAAATTTTGTCTCTTGTGCTTCTCGCCGCTTTCCCTTGAGAAATTGAGTGCAGCGCGCGGGCAGGACCCGGTCAGTGAGCTTTCGCTGCGAGCGAGGTGTCGCTGGCGAAGATAGCAACGCTCAGCCGACGGCGCCAATTGAGCGCCCTTCCATGACGCACGTGTCAACGGCTCGCGCTCAAGAATAAAGACCCGGCAAACAAATTCCTTGCCGCTGCCCTTTCTCCTTGCTGTCGCAGGGTTCATTTACATGGCGGTTGTCTCACCGTGTTTTCCTGTGCCTCTGTCGGGCTTGTGCGGCCATTGTCCCGGCTGGCCTTCCACTCTAATCCTTTTTTCCCCTTTTGTCCCCAACTCTAATCCTTTTTTCCCCTTTTGTCCCCAACTTCTATGCTTGGTTTTACGCCCCGTTTTTTCCCCTCCCTGTTCCTCTCTGTTTCCATTCTGCTTTGAGGGAAATAAGTAAATTAACACCCCCACTCCTGGTCTAAAAGTGCTACTGCTGCTTTCAAAAATTCTTGATTAATAGCACATTTAAAGGGCGCGGAGTTTGAGACGAAGAGACAGCGCTAGCGCTAGACTTAACGTAGCCTTACGGCGCGCAGACATGATTGGCAGTCTTTGTCAAAAATATGCAGCCCAAGGGGTTTGCTTCCAAGCCATGTAGCGGGACTCTTAAGCACATTCAACAGTTCTACGCTTGGGAGGGTTGAGGACTTAAGTTCCTCCCGCCTTCGCGAGGTTAGGGCCCCTGAGTATGCAAGAGGAGCCGCGCTGCAGGACTCAGAATCAGACCCATTGGGCTGTGTACTTTTGACCAAGACTGTACAGTCGTCCACACACCTGTCTAAAGCACTCGAACGGCGCAGTCGGAACTACACTTTATTTTTTTTTATTACAGATAACTCAAGCACCCTTGGGTGAGGGCTTTACATGAGGGGTTTTTTAGACGAGGGGTTATGAGGGGTTATTTACGAGTGGCCTAGGACTCGCAACTTGACCTCATCGTGCTTGCTCATTCCCATATATCGGGATTGAGTCCTTAATTGTTAAAAAACTGTATCGGGCCGGTCAGGCAGTGGAGATC
>NW_027526828.1:0-33147 GCF_052857255.1 Amblyomma americanum | reverse complement strand
TAACCAATGTGTACCACAAGGTTCAATATTAGGGCTCATGATTTTCTATATATGGTATTAATAATCTGCCTAGTTTTCTTAGCATATCTAATTGCATTTTAAACGCTAATGACTCAGCAGTATAAGCTGGTCACAGAAGCATCAATGATACAATCACATCCCTGAATGCTAAACTTTAACCTCTAGTTACATTGTGTCAAAACAACAAACTTGGAATCAATACTAAAAAAAAAAACTATTTTTCATTTCCAACATAGACAACTTATTAATATTAAGCTGCTTCACTTGGGCAAGAAGTGTCTTCTGTCGGGGCAAGAGGACACTGGAATGGCGCCGCTCCATGCAGTTTACCTCTAAAGAGCCGTTCCACCAGTTCTGCCAACACTGGGCAGTGACAACCATGCATACACCTTCCACGCCCGACGGCACGGGAAAAACAAAAGCGGTAGCCCGATTTTTTTTTTCCCTCGCATAGACTAACTTCGATCACGCTGACAAAGGGCTCTACCTTTTACGTTTGCTGAGCCTTTGTTTCGAGTACGTCAAAATTTTCCCGCTACATCTACACGTGACGCTCGGCGCCTGGAAAATACATTATGCGTACAACGGAAAAAGAGAAACTTACACTTGACATGTAACTCGGGGCTTGCTAACATCGCCGGCTCTTTCCAGTGCAACGGAACACACCAGCTCATACTCAAAAGGACGACCAGTGTGTCGGTCGAACGACGCGACAGTGAAGAGCGAGCGCGCTGCGCGAAGGTGACAGACAAGGGGTGAAGAAAGAAATAGGTAAAGATGACGACCCCTCACGTCCCGCACCCTGACGAACAGGCTTGACAGTTCGACAAGCACACGGAGAACCGAGCGCTCCGCGGTGCAAACCGTTCGCGTCTATCTTTGTCGCCGCCAGCGCAAAGGCGGCAGAGGCGCTATAAAATATGGGCGCGGTATATAGCGCGCATTCGCGAAATACTAAGCTGCGGCTAAACGGCACCTCTGCCGAGTGCTTTAAAAATGCAGCCTAGTTTAAATGCGCGTAGCAATCGAGAGTAGCACACACGGTCTGTACAGGAGAAAGGGACGCGGTCGCACCGTCGCGTGCTCAAGTAGACAGATGCAGGCAGAACATTGCGGGTGCCAGTTAACCATCTGGAAACACCTTGACAAACTTTTGACCTTGACTTTGCCGACAGCTAGGGCGGGCAAAGCAGCGCTCTTAAGAACAGCGGGCGTATTTGACGCTGGCAGCAACGGTCTGTGAGTGACATGCACCCACCTCACCGATAACAGGTGGCTTGCGACGAAATATATTATGCGTCATTTTCGACACATCATTCCCCTGACAGAGTCCTTCTGTCCTAATAAGCTTCTTTTAACGCCACGTTTCCAAATAATGAATCCACTAGCGATACATTAAGTTGGGAGTTTTTTTTTTTTTTCTCGGGATACAATTCCAAATTCAGCTGTTAGTTTCAAACCATTTGTGACAAGCAAGCAGTGCACCGACTGAAGGTCAGCGACTGTTGACGTTTGCGTCGAAAGAAAAAGATGTGTCGTTATTTGCCTCTATAACCCGTGAACGTACAGAAAAGCTGACGGCGCGTCGACATCACGCGCTTGCTGTGGAACGCGATCATGCCCGCTGCGATGACTCTAGGTTAGCGCGCTCGGCTACTGATCCGGAGTAACCGGGTTCGAACCCGACCGCGGCGGCCGCGTTTCGATGGAGGCGAAACGCTAAGGCTCCCGTGTGCTGTGCGATGCCAGTGCACGTTAAAGATCCCCAGGTGGTCGAAATTATTCTGGAGCCCTCCACTACGGCACCTATCTCTTCCTATCTTCTTTCACTCCCTCCTTCATCCCTTCCCTTACGGCGCGCTTCAGGTGTCCAACGATATGTGAGACAGATACTGCGCCATTTCCTTTCCCCAAAACCAATTTTCAATTTTGATTTTCTCTGACATCGCCGCAAAAGCGACACAGCTACCACGGAGTCCGCGCAAGCAGCCAGGCCGACAAAGGTGGAATTCTCGACGAAAACACGTCAAAATCTTTCGGTGAGGCACACGCCGCGAGAAATTGTCGCAAATGTCTAAAGCGGTGCCAACGTCGACCGTTGGAAGAGGCACCGCTTCGCTCGGGCCACAGAAAAGGCGAAGGCCAGAAAAAAAAAAAGCGGGGGGGGGGGGGGCATACCTGGGCATGGCAGTCCCAGGGATGTCGCCTGCCTTCGGCACACAATGCGCGCAGCCGCTGCTATAGACCACGCAGCGATGTGGCTTATGCACGGCTGCCGTGCGACTTTCTGGATCAACTATGCATTCAGCTCAACTTGCATTTGGGGCAGTTGGGCCGCAACATAACGCACATACACTAACAGAGCATGAACACCGCAAGAGCCTCCTGCACTGTCTTTGCGCATCCAGTCTGAGTTTGCCCATGTTCCGTTTACTCACGCGCGATATGTCTCACAACTCGGTCCAATCTTTAAAAGCTACGCAGGCAGGTCATATGACACGTGTACGTATGTCCGCACGCGCGACTTAGATCCGAGCCGGCTCAAAATATCTACGCAAGCGCCACGGCCGCAGAACATGTCACGTTTGCGCTCAGTTTCAAAGCACAATCAAAGCGACGGCGTCGGAAGGCTCCCGTGGATATAAAACGACACCAAGGTGCAGCCACCTTGGCCTCCTCTCTGCCACTGTTAGGGGCCACCATTACGGCTCGCTGACCCCGCGCTGCTTATAACGTAGCGGGTGCGCACGGCACTAACCTTGGCTCAGGATGCCAGACGCAACCTCCTCCCTCCCCGAGACGAGCGCCGTTATTCAGAGCGCGTTCGAACGGTCTGTTGCGACTATCGATTGCCCCTGCCTATACTGCCACGCGAATCGTTGCAGGACAGCGACTTTTTTGGGCGCCACTTCGACGGCCCTGTAGAAGGTCAGTCGGAGTTGAAAGCTTCAGCACGTGTCAGCTCGATTCTCAGCAATTGTGCCCAGTGTACACAGCGAAAAAAATTAGCCAATAACGACGTCGACTTCATGACAATCGATACACACATCCCATTTTCCCAGCCCTTGTCAAAAAATGCATGCGAAAATTAGGTGTGCGCTGACTGACAGACAGAGCCGAGATGTGTGGCGCAGTGCAGCCGTGTTATCGCAATTTACGAGGCAGCGCCGAATTGCTCTGGCTGTGCGTATGTGGTTCGTCGTATGTTTTGCGCACATCGTTCATCTGTTTCATCTGTGTGCGTCCCTAGCCGAGAAAAAGAAAAAAAATTCTCGACAGAAATTAGCCCCTCAAAGTGGTCTTTCTTCCACGAACCCATTTCACGTACAGGTAGTACAAGCAATGTAGAACAATACCGTAATTTCGCAGACCGTAACTCACTTCTACTTCTGCGTCGAACTTGAAAAACTTACGGAGATCATCCGTTCAGAGGCAGAACAATAAGAAAAAAAATGAAAAGTATGCGTCCCGTTCATGCTTGGAATGAAAAAAAAAAGTTGGCATGGATTAAAGTAATTCGATTTTAATTTCATAACGTCTGTACTTGTGCAAACGGCTAAATACACGCAAACGCTTCGTTACCGACGTACCCCTCCCAATAAATCTGCTGTAAAGCCTAGTAGCACCCAATCTCTTAACGATGTACCGCGACCGTACTGAAATAATTACCGAAATGCTGACATTACTAAAACAAATATCATTACGATATACCGTAATAACTGTCGAGTCCGAGCTGAACCCCGACTTCCGCGGATCGCGATCAAACGATCGCACAAAGTGGTTGCACAAACCCAAGCTATAGCACAGCACCTCTATGACCAAGTATTTAGAATTCGCGCATCACTACAGACCGTGAAACCAGCGTCAATGAACAACGCTTCGTCAGGGGAGCGCCCACACTCGCTTCCCGCAACTGCAGTACACCAGCTGCTGCTATACGAATGCGCACGCAATCACGCCAGAGGTGCAAGTTACCTGCAGTCCTGGCCGTGCACGTCTTCGCTTGAAGAGACCCTTGATCATGTCTGGGAAGGCCGCTGTCGTTCCGGGCACACATCGCACACGGTGGCGGCCACCGGCGAAGTCGAGAGCCGCTCGGCAGCGTCGGAAGCGCGCGACACGCTCTGCGCTCAGCTACACGGATGCGGCCAGCCGATCAAACAATGCGGCCTCGAGGCAACGACGGGGCTCTCCCTGTCCCACAGGTCAGCTCTCTCCGACGACGACTCGCCGTAAGCCGCTCAACATCACTGTCACCCCGACGCACGGGCCTCCTCAAAATTGGTCTCTCCAAACGACGCGGGTATCCCTCGCCGGGAAACACTCCGGGTCCCTCGATGAGCTAAACGCGCCGAATGTACCCTGCTAAAGCGCGCTTAGTTCGGAGCATGTAGTCGTTACACGTGGTACCCTCTACACGGGGGAACGCCAGAGTAGGGTCGCGCCGTTCAAGTAAAGCAGAGGCCGCCGAAAAAGCCATGACCAGCGTAGCCAGATCTACTCGCCTCGGAGAAACCGAGCGTAGTCTGTAGTCTTTTGCGTCGACGCAGTTACTCCCGCGTGACCAAGCACCGCTTTGAGGAAGACGTCAGAAGGCACACCGCACTCGCTTTTCTTTCTTGTTTTCCGTTCGCCACCTCTCTCTCTCTCTCTCTTCGCAGGCACGACACCCAAAAACGCGTCAAGCGCCGCCGTTCACAAACCTCGCTGGATGAGCACAGGCGCTGCGACACATACGAGAGCAAACACGACGAGCATCAAACTGTGGCCGACGGAGAAAGCTCTCCGTCAAGGCGAAGCTCCATACGGCATTGCAGCGATGCGTCGTCTTAATTCCACACAACGGCGGCACAATCTTGGCTCGGCAGAAGCGCTCTCCGCTGCGCCTTATCGGGCGCCAATCCCCCGCGGCTGCGCAGCCACGGCGACGAACGAAGAAGCCCGACGAAGCGGATGGAGCGGCCACGAATCCCTCGGGGCTGGACGCAGCTCGGGCGGCGAGCGGTCACGCACAGGCACCACGCGTATCGCCGCTGGGCGCACGCCGTAGGAAGGCAGCAGCACGCGCCGAGAGGCCTCAGGAACGCACCCGCGGCGCGCCGGATCGGCGCTGGTCGTCAATGGCGAGCCTCGACGCGGCGGCGATGGCACGGCGGCGCGTCGCAGCCCGAGGTAGCAGCGGCGGCTCGCGGCACGGCCGTTGCGAGCAGCGCCGCAGTCTCGGCGGCCGCATGGCGCTCGCTCAGCCCGCGCCGTGGTCCGGCGGAGGCTGGGGCCTCGCCACTGCGGGCACGGCGGCTTTCGGAGGGACGGAGAAGACCGGGCAGGAGGCACCTCGTCGTCGCCCGATGGCTCTCTAGCGACCGCGTGTCGCGCCAGCGGCCCGCTGACGCCTACGAATCGATTACCGTTCAGCGGCAGGGAGCCCCGCGCTCGCCCTCGCGCCGCGGCAGCGGAGGATGGAAGAGCGCCCCCCGACGCCTCCTATGCGCGCCGGAGTCGAGGTGCCGCCAAGACGGAGGGTGGCGCGGCCGAGGGATGTGCGTGCTGTTCGCGGACAGGTACACAGGGTGACGAAGCGAGCGCGTAAACTTGGAAGTTGCTACAGCACCCGCACTATGCTGAATAATCACAGTGACCAGCGAACAACGTCCGCACATCGGGCGAACCACGAACAACGCAAACAACGCTACCCGACAGAACTTGAAGCACCCACACAAGCAGAGTACGAAACGCTGCCCGCGATCTGGGGCTCAGATGTTTCTTCTTCACACAAGGAAAGAAAGGAAAGACAATGCGTATTTGTTAGTCACCAAGATCCCGAGGCTGCCGCAGCTGCGCTAAACGCAATTACCGCAGGCGTAAAAAAACTACGCAGGCATTTTCAGACCATATGCCTTGCTTTGCCTCTTGCTGCTGTCAGTGGTGAATGCCTGCAGTGTCCGTCCCAATGAACGTCTTGTGCGTCCAGAGAAAAAGGCCCTGCACGAACCTAAGTTGCGATCACAATCGTAAAGATGGAACCACGTGGCACGCGAAATTTGTCGCCGGGAACATCTCATCCGCTTAACTGCCACAGCATCACTGAAAGTTCTCGATTAGGAAAGAGTTACGAAACTACGCGCTCTAAGTTGCCACGGTAAGCGTTTCAATGCGACGAAGAGCCGGGAAGGTGGAGAGCATGCAGTGGAAAAACCTAATGTCGAGGCTGCATTGCGAAGCGTTGCTCACAACAGCAGCGCTGGGACACGGAACGGTGAGAGCGCGACTCATGAGGCGACCACGAAGTCGGGCAGAGACGGGCCAAGACAGGCGCCCGAGAAAAGGGAGAGGACGGTGTTCAGCGGCGTGCGTTTCCGCAGTTTTCTTTTCCTCACGATTCCAGGAAAAAGCAGCCGCTAAGTTGTGTTCCTTTCCTGACTCGACGCACAAGCGTTGAACACTGGACGTTTTCAAGTGAACAGATGAAGGATGAAAAAAAAAAATGGAGGTTAACCGCTGACTACCACGTCTCGCGCGCTACTGAAGCTTACGGTTAGCACTATAGAGTCTCCGTGGCTGCAGCCCACCAAATCGCAAATTCTTCACGCAAACAGGCAGAGTCAGGCAAAGTCAAGGATATCGCCGGCTGAGGTACACAACTTCCGCTGCAAATGTATGCGAAGCGTAATATTACGGAATAAGGAACACGGGTGGGGATCCCACAATGCGAAATAGAAACCGACAGCCCGAGGAGTCGCACAGTGATGTTAGAGTTCGACCTCTTCCAGGACCCTATTCGCAGGCAGTCCTCCCGCGATGGTAGTTGCACAACCGGGCGCCGGAGTGGTGAGCACCGGTGCACGTTCCGCGCAGCCCGAGCGCAGCACCAGCAGGTATATTCGCGCGCGCTGCGCACCGAAGCACGGCGCAGCCACCGTGTCCCCGCACTCGCACATACGACGCAGCACAGCCGAACAACTAGCACAGCCAAGGACCATCGGCACAGGGGGGAGAGGTGGGGGCGCCGCCGAGATCGCGGCGGTGGCGCAGCGGTTGCAGCAACGTCTTTGCTTCGATTGACACGCGAGGCCGCCTTTCCTCCTCCTCCTCCAGCGGCGCTGGCGCAGCAGCCGGCAGATGCCCGCGCTTCCAAGCCCGAGCGCGCCAGCGGCCGAAGGCGGGGGTGGCGAACACTGTAGCAGCAGCAGCAGCAGCAGCGCGGCCGCCAGCGCCAGCCAGACCGCGCGCAGCCCGCAGCAGCAGTTCGCTTCGACATGAATAAACAAACGGGCGGTGGGCCGCGGACCAATTGAGCGCGCGACGTGCCTCGGCCAGGAAACAACGCCGACGAACAGCGCACGAGCGTGCATGCTAAGCGCTGTCCAAGGAGAAAACGCACAGACGGGGAGCCGTGTCTAAACCGACCGGAGGAGGCCCAAGTAGCATTGCGAGGAGAGAAAGAAAGCAAAAAGGAATAGAAAGGCGGAATCGGGGACAACAGAGTGCATACGACAGCGGCCACCCGCGGTAGCCCAGCGAATGGTCGAAGAGAGAAAGCGACCGCGTACAACGCGGAGATAGAAACAGCGCTGAATTCGTACGGTGCGCTTTCCCGCCCCAAGCTGCTTGGTCCCGCCCGAGATTGAGACGCAATAAGCGATATGCCGAAGGTTACAAAACACTCCCACCGCTACGCACAATGAAGGCTATGTTCTTCTGCTTCTATTCGGTGCAGCCATTGAAATCCGAGTACCGCCAACATGAGGCTATTTAGTGACTTCTCCATAAATGCACGTTGTGAGGCGCAGCCCATTTTTTCGGGCAAGGACGGCGGAAGGCACGAACCGTAATGCAACAGCGAAGAGAGGAAATTGGCTTTTACCTCAGAAAAAAAACTATACCTTCGGAAGTGACCGCAAGCCACTGAATCAGTCTCAGTCCAATAATCGTCGTACCTGAGTAAGTCTATAAACCATGCCCACGAGCCGAATCGGAAAAGACTGCCAACATGGAAAGTGCCATAACGAATGCGTCGCCTTCGTACTCAATCGACCGCGACGCCATTTTTAGATGCCACAGTCGTTTGCAGCACAGTTCGTAAGGAACCGACCTCAAGTTACGCGCCGCAGGAACAGAGGACGTCAGACGAAAGTTGTGCAGGATGCTCTGATTCCAGAGAAAACGAGCACAGAGAAATTAATACACGTCCACACAGTACATCCACGCAGAAGAGCGCTGCAAACAAGAAGCGAAAATATCGGACAGCGCTGCCACACAACGGTGGATGGAATTCTGAGGCCGGTTCATCTCTCTTTTTTCGTCCTAATTGCTCCCCCACGACAGGCGCCAGCCACACCTGAGGCAGGCCATGCCCACACAAGAGAAACTTAAACGCTGACGTCACGCGCGAAAAAAAAAATCACAGGGACACCTAATTAGCTTATGTGTTGACAATGCGATAGCACTGGAAGCTGTCCATGCGTTTACCATAAGTGACGTCACTTCCGTTCTGGTGACGTCACATCCTCCCAGCCAATTGGGCGAATTTTATGACCGACATCACTTTTTTTTTTCTTCCCCGTGAGGCTTTTATTGATGTGACATTAAAGGATAAGAGAAAAAAAGAAAGAACGGCCATGCAACACCTTATGAGAATGAGAGCGGGTTTGCGGAAACTCTCCTCTCGCGAGGAAAACCACAACCCAGGAACGGAAAAACAAAACAAGCGCCCCAGCAGATAGAAAGAAGAAGCTCCGGCGAATATATGTAAACACGTTGTACACCCGCGTGAAGAGAGTGCAAGCGAAAAGCGATTCAAAGACCACCAAGCCTCTGAAACTAAAGCTGCACTCGTGTGTCACGCTTGTAAACCTTACTAGGGACGAAGACGAATAATGATGCCCCAGTAATTGCGATGTCTGGTGCACGGAAAAGGTAGGCTGGACCGTGACCGCAGACCGAACAGCAATTCCCATCTAGACTCTCAGTACCCAGAACTGGGAAAGCGATGGGAAAATATTTAACGATATCATGCGTTTATTAAGCCGTCGTTTACACAAACGACGAAAAAAAATAGATTCCAGTATTAAATTAAGGTAAAACCTATATTTACACTAAATAAGGCAAATTATTGGCACATATGTATCATGCTATATTAAACCATAACGCGACTTCTAGACGTCGCGCTCCAGCAATGTGACTGCATAAATTTGGCTATGAATGATGATGGTGAACTTATTGGCACCCGTCAAGGAATCAGAAGACGATCAAGACTTGTCTCTTGACCACCGTTATCTTTCTCGCAGGAAGAATTAAAAAAAGCAGTGCACATCGAATGTTTTTTAAACACCTAACCCATGGAAACCGCTGAAAGGTACGATATCTAAACCAACAATGAACTGCAGAAAACTATACCGATCTATTAGCTATAGTTCTTTTTTTCATTTCAAACGTTTTCTACTAAACTCACGCAGCGGTTGTCGAGCAAGAAAATTTGCGCGCATCAAACTGCCGCAGAAAGGATAAACGAAAGTAAGCTTCCCTATTTAAATAGTCTGGGCCGGAACATTTTAGGGAAATCACGCAATGGTGAACAGGTGAGTGGCACGCCCCGCGCAATCCCGCTGATGGACTTCTATGGGTCGTAAAACACCGTCTCCAGCTGAAATTATTCACCTTTGACAGCTCAGCAGAATATTTTCCATTCGGCGTCAATACTCCCACTCTCCCGCTGGTCCACTCGCTTGGACTAGCGGTGATTGGCCACGCTGCCAGCAGTCAAGACATCGCCTTGCAAACGCTTTGACGCTTCTAAAACGAAAGCCATAAAAAGAAAAAAAAGGCAGCGAAAGAAGCCCGCTTTGCAACGCGCTCCCACGGACTAACCTACAATATATAACCCCTTTCAAAGAAACCTGCAGAGAAAAAAAGCGGAGAGTCAAATGCCCCGCGTGGCCCATTCGCCGCCCGTATTTTGAGCTGTCAAGCTGCTACATCTGGTCGCGGCATCAGCCGTTCCCGCGCCCCATCGCCCGCAGAGCGAACGGCAGGAAAGGCATCCCAACAAACAGAACGCATCGATCAAACACGGCTTTACAGTCTAGGTACTGCGCATCGGGAAACGCGCGGATCCCGCCGATACAGGGGCAGCGGCAGAGAAGCAAACACATCTTGCGCCCAATAACAACGACGACAAGAACAAAACGAAACGAAAGAAAGGAAATGCGCCGCAAGGTATGACAGCTTTCCGGGAACGCGCCCGCCCTTGAGCCCTGGCTAGCTGCGCGAATGAAAGAAGCCCGAGCAGCGCGGCGCGAATGACGGATTCGGCACGGCTTCGCGCTCCGCCGGAACGACCCCGAAGCGCGGCCTCAACTTTTGGGCCTGGCGTAGGAAAAAAGCCAGTGCCGAGAAAAAAAAAACCTACAACAAGAGTTCGTAAAAACATATTCTTATGGTTGATGGGGGGTTTAACGTCCCAAAGCGACTCAGGCTATTATATGTGAAGAAAAAACACACAAAAAAACACTAAGCTCCGCCAATAGAGCGATGTTCTATATACAATTAAAGGTTTGGTTTGGTTTATGGAGGTTTAACGTCCCAAAGCGACTCAGGCTATGAGTAGGGACACCGTAGTGAAGAGCTCCGGAAATTTCGACCACCTGGGGTTCTTTAACGTGCACTGACTTCGCACAGAACACGGACCTCTAGAATTTCGCCTCCATCGAAATTCGACCGCCGCGGCCGGGATCGAACCCGCGTCTTTCGGGTCAGCAGCCGTGCGCCATAACCACTAAGTCACCGCTGCGGCATATACACTTAAATATTTTTTCTTTCAGTCTTAAACTGGGTCTCAAGGGAAAGAGAACACTCACAAGTGTTTAGCCAATTTTAACAGTTAGCAGGAAAATTACGGAATTTTCCCGGGCTGTAAACATTACAAAATGGCTCAATAAACTGCTCCTGTTAAAGTAGGCATTTTTCTAAAAGTATAGAACCCAAAAGGGGAGGATGGGGGGGGGGGGGGTTGCTTCTGAGTCATGTCGTGCGGCACGTTGTGCATCCTCAGCGTTCCAAATGCCTTGAAGGTAAGAGGAACTTAGGTTGTAAACTTACACAATGAATCGGCCAATTTGGGGCTCAAATGCGGCAGTCATGTTGCACTGGCTCTAGCATGAATAGTAAAAGTCACTTATGAGATGCTAGTCATTCCCGTACATTTCTTTTGCTTCCATCAAGAAGTGCATTGTAACTTAATAAAGCTTGAAACTGGATTCTTAGCAGTTACTCTTTCCTGTAGCACGTAACCTTAGGTAGTGATTCGGGCCAACACCTCCCACCGGATTCCCCCTGCTCCAAATACGCGGTGGAGTACAGAAAAGAAGACAACACGAGAAACAAGTAGCACTTGGGAACAATGAGGACTAATGAAAAAAAAAAGGTGTAAAATAACGCCTGCAAAAATGCAAGAATTTTCCGAATCACTTGACGAAAAAAGTGCCCACAATAGGCAATTCTGGGTCTACGCAAATGATTCAACGCTCGTTAACACGGCGATTCGACGCTAGTCACGCGCCATAAAAGACAACAGGCAAAGAGGCGGGGTATGATCCGCAACACGTTCACTGCGCCGTGTATTCCTGCGGTGCAGCACGAATAGTGGGTGGCGCTGTGAAGCAGTGGAACAGCTCACTTTTGTCAAACAGCCTGCGAAAAACACTCAGGTCACGTTGCTGTTTCTTCTGTTGTCGGTTTCAATAAGTTAACTTCACCGGAAGCTCACTGGTCGGTCACGCCGCAACTAAGTGTGGGCCACCGACGGGCCACGGCCATGAGGGACGCCTTAGTGGAGGGCTCCTGATAATTTCGAACACCTGGGGTTCTTCAACGTGAAACTGACACCGCACAGTACCCGGTCCTCTAGCATTTCACCTCGATGAAAATGCGACCACCGCGGCCGGGATCGAACACGCGTCTTTCGGGACAACACCCGAACACCATAACCATTGAGCCACCACGGCGACTACATCGCGGAAAATGCTGCGGTCTATGAAATGTTGTGCGAACTCGTAGAGCAGTCCAGCTTCATTATTTTATACACAGATGGAGGAACATTAATGCAGGCTGAGCACAAGTGCTCCGAAAAATAGAATACCATCTCTCTCTGAATCGGGGGTGAAGGCTCTGCCGCTAGACACGAAAGCAAAGCAGGCAGAGCACGCTTTACAAGGACAGCTGAACGCCCGGGGTTGAAAACGAGAATCAAGGTCAACCGATGCTAGGCGCCTAACTGAGACAAGGCTTCTCTATAATACACAGGATGAGCATATGTCATATGATACACCGTGTGATATATCGACAAATGGTGCAGAGATCGGAAAAGGCGCCTGACCTACGCTGACACGATGAAAGCTGCTTGAAACGTCAGCCTCACGCACATAATTTACAAACTATGACAAGTACCGACAAAGAACGGCGCATCACCGCCGTATTTGTGCAGAAGGTGAACGCCAAAACAAACACACGGGACTCAAACGTGCAGAAAAATTGTCGCTCGTACCTGCATAGCGCGTTTATTTTCTGTAGGCACACGCGCGAAACAAATTCGCCCGGCGACAGACCTCTCCTCTATTCTCTCTTTCGAGACCGCCAAGTTGCACTCAATTCGTTGGCGGTGAGGACGCCCTCCAAGCCCGGCGACCAGCCCATTGTTTGCGGGCCGACATGCGGCTACACGTAGACCCCGGCGAAGCATGCAATAAAAGAGGTGCTCAGCCAGCACCTGACACACTGCAACGGATCACGTTCCGGCGACACGCATGGGAGGGTTCCATGGGTGGGAGGGGAGCCTTTTGTTTTTCTGCCATGGGCTCCTCCGCTAAGCACACAATAATCACGCTCCCGCTTGGCTACCTGCGTCTCCCTATCCTATACAGTCGCGAACGTGTTACGGGCCACGGGCAGAGACTTTGGCCTAGCGATGAGCTCGCTGGCCCGCGGCCGCTACTGATTCGTTGGTCGCAATGAAGAAAATAAGGCGCGCAAAAAGCAACGAGGGAAAGTATGACACAGACGTTCACCGCAACGACTCCCCGAGGGCCCGGCGCCCTCTGAAGCAGAACGCGGGGTTCAACGGCTGGCTTGCTCGGCCACGTGACGCCATCTATTGCGAAATTCGTGCACTGCGCACGCAGAGGCCCCGCCAGGAGGCGGTCAAACTCGCAGCTAGCACTCTAAGCGCTCTACTCAACCGCGCTAACTGAACACTGCCCCCGGCAAAAGTGTGACGTCAAACGCTACAATGTGGCGAGCAGTGCTGCAGAACACACACGCGCGCGCGCGCACGCACGCGCGCACGCGCACACACACACACACACACACACACACACACACACACACACACACACACACACACACACACACACACACACCACACACACACCACACACACACCACACACACACACACACACACACACACACACACACACACACACACACACACACACACACACACACACACACACACACACACACACACACACACACACACACACACACACACACACACACACACACACACACACACACACACACACACACACACACACACACAAAAGAAGAAGAGCCAAAGACACGAAGCTATGCGCCGCCACTACACAGTGAAAACGGAGACTCAAAAACGGAAGACGCAAACGGGCGATTAAAATAAGTGCTGAAGCGTGTGAGGCCATGTACAAGCAAAACAGCGTACGAACAGACGGAGCATAGGCGGCCCAGCGTCTGGGCACAAGAAGTTTAGAGCCACAGTTTTCAGTTTCCCCACTCCTCTTTCTCTTTTTAATACCCAGCATCGGAAGAAACCGGAAACAGGGCATTTCGCGCGGCGCCCGGTTTAGTGTGCCTTACTGTTAAAGCTGATACAACTCTACAGAGAGAGACGAGAAAAAAAATCAAAAAGCTCCTTGCGCCGCTATCCCCTGTTAGCTCGTTTCAAGAGTGTCCGGCCAGGGGAAATTTTTTTCTTCGTTTCTTTATTTTTCTGCGCTTCTAGTGGCGACTATTTCGAATTCCAAAAGTCGCTGCATAACATGTATCATCTCTCCTCTCGCTACCAAGAAGTCGAGGTCTTCGACTGACAAACCGAAACGAAAAGGAAAAAAAAAGTTTAAGTGAGAAGATTCTCTGGTTGCGGGATATCAGGGCGACAAACCAAACTTGCTGCGTCAAAGGAACTGCGCGAAAACACCCCGAGCACTAACAGCGCGAAGGCACTGCAGTATGACCCGCGACAGAAAATGGAAGGAAAAATTTTAAACAAGGAAAATTAATCCTGTAGCAGCAGCAGCGGTAAGAAACGACTCTCTTACGCCGGCCTGAATCAGCAGAGAAGCAGCAACGAGAAAAGCAACGGCCGGCACACCCAATAAATAAATAAAAATGAATGAGCACGCACACATTCATGCATCAGACACACAGAGCAAGTTATTAGGCAACAAAAAAAAGGGGGTAGAAATGTAAAATATGGAACGGAAGTGACGCAGCCGTGCGAGACAGCGTTATCCGCAAACGAGACAGAGGCGGAGGGTAATAAAGGAAAAGGGGGGGGGGAGGTCTCATCGCAGGGGAAAAAAAGACGAAGACGAAAAAGTAGAGGAGAAAAAGAGAGAACGACGAAAAAGAAAAATAAGCAGAGCGAAACTGAGCGGGCCCTTTTTCCGAGAGGCACCCTATCGATTCGGAGAACTCGGCCTCGGCTTCTCGCCGCCTTTCCAAAAGCCCGAGCCTCGTTTTCTTCTTTCATCCGCAGCGCGTGCGCTTGGCCGCTGTTTCCTGCTCGCATCTTCGTTCTTTCCTCGCTCTCAAGCCCGCGGCGCGCACGACTGCCCTTGTCGCCGAAAGCGCGCACATAAATAAGCGATGGTGCACAGCCAACACGGGCAGCACTTCTTACGACGGCGTCACCGCCAGCAGCAGCAACCAGGAGGGATGCTAAGTGCATCCAGGAGGTACGCCCAGAAAGAACGCGCGCGAGTCCTACAAAAAGTGAACAACGTATGTACGCGCCTACATGAAGAGGCTCGGAAATCGCGTCACGCAAATACTTGACGATAGCTGCAGCATGAACGCAGGGTCCCCCCTTACGACTGCGATACTTTCCGATTTGAATGCACTTTAACTGCCACTCGAAACACACGCACAAAAAAAATCCCCCAAAGATTGTTTCGTGTTAACGTAAATCACTATAGTACAGTGCGAGCGCGTTAGTAGCAGTATATAACTGCTTCGAATCGACACTCAATTCGTCGCTACAACATTTTTATCGTTCCAGTGTAGGCCGCATCCCACCAGCATGCGACGTGTGCCTTTAGCTGGCCTAGTGATATAAACAGCGTGACAAAACGAAAAGAAGAAACGACGAAAGGACGAAATAAGAAACACGGCGCTGTACTTGCAAGTAAGCGTTTAATATGATGGCGGGAACAGCTTGGCTATGACCCAAATGCGCATGCGGGACGGTGTCATCAGAGATGTAAAAAAAAAAACCGTGAGGCGAAAAATCAAACCGAGCAACATCCGCGCATGCAAAGATGAAAAAAAGACCAGCGGCCACCTCTACGGCGATTGCGGGGTTAGTCTTCGCGCCACTCTCCTTCCAATAGACAACACAGATGTTTTCTGGATAGCTACGCCTGGGCAATGCGCTGACGATTTTCTGCGTAGAAAAACATCTTCTAGCTACGCATTGCGCATTGTCGAGGGCGAATTCATGGCTTGCATTGAGGACTTCTTCCAAGGTATTTAAAATGTCAACGCACAAGACAAATCGTTATCTTCCCCATGGCTCGCCGCTGTATTACCGTTCCGTGAGAGAAGTAAAATGAGCAAAACCAAAACAAGAAATCCAGGAAGGTTCTTTGGCTTGGCTTGCGGACCATGTCAATCAATTCAGCTCGCCTGCGAGATCAAGTATTTAAAACAAAGTTCCTGGAAAGAACCACAAAAGCGCAGGCGCAACTTTCGCCACACGAATGAGCTGGCGAATCTGTCACCATGCGTCACGATAAATGTGCGTGCCTGATTGGAGCACTTTCGCACAGGCCTGCCCTGCATGCAATGTGATACATTCTGGTCATTGCTCGATTTCACAGACAATGCCCAGTTTTATAGCGATAGCAACATTACGGTAGCATTTCAAGCCTTCAGCGTGGCGGCGCCGCCACCCTGTGGCGG
This sequence comes from Amblyomma americanum, assembly GCF_052857255.1. Classification (NCBI taxonomy): domain Eukaryota; kingdom Metazoa; phylum Arthropoda; class Arachnida; order Ixodida; family Ixodidae; genus Amblyomma; species Amblyomma americanum. The sequence continues at coordinate 16,912 of NW_027526828.1, read as the reverse complement.
CGCCGCTACGCTGTCACGTGGTTGGACACGTGGTGCGGAGCAGCTGCCGGCGGCACGGCGCCGTGGCTGATCACGTGGTTCGTCACGTGGTTGGTCACGTGACCAAGTTCCACTCGGTCAGCTGTAGCTATCGCATCACTCCAGGTTTAACCAGAGCTAAACCACCGCCACTTTTTCCGATCCGCTCCTGCCAGTGTCAAAGACTGAAAGTATTGCCGCCGCACGACTACGCGTGCGCCAGGACCACTGTCTGACTTCCGTCTCCCGCTACACTGATGTCTCCGTCCCTCCGTTCAGGGGATGGGCTTCCATGTTTTTAACTTGCGTCCAACGGCGCGCTAGAGCAGGCGAAAGTACCGAAGCGCCCCCGTTCACTGCACGAGAGGAACGAGGCTTTTTTCCCTGCGCCTAAATACCCCCCCCCCCCCAAAAAAAAAGAGAAAGAAAGCGTCAGGCGCTCTGAAGGCAAAACTGGCTGACAGGTATGGACCACAAGAAGACGTACGCGAGCTACAACATGCCCGGACGGCGCGATGCCGGCACTACTCTGCAAGGTCCCGCCATTTAATAACGCTTACGCTGCGACCACTATCAGACTTGCCGATACTAAATGGGGGCCAAGACTCGGGAGAAACCAGAGGCCGTGTGCGCTCGCCAATCAAAGCGACGCTGCTTGTTGCTTCCTTGTTACGCTTTGTTTGACGAGAAAAGAAAAGGCGCGGCAGCTGTCTCACTCGGAGAGCAGTAACAGGGGCTACTTGGTGGTTCATCGTGTGGCAAACCAGACACACTGTAAGACGAAGCGCGCTTCGTCTGTCGTCCTTATAGCGTGTCTTGTATGTTTTAGTACAGCGCGGTTTCCACACGAGGTCTCACTCAGGTTGGACACCCGAATCGCGCCGTGAGGAAAGAGAGAGAGAATAAACATTTATTTGCAAAGAGGAGACCGGAGCGGATTATGGGTCGGGTCGTCAGTCCAAGACTCCAGTGGCTTCCGCCGACGCTTTGGCGATGGCGACTAGCGCCTCCTGGTCTTCCAGGGTGCCGCTGGCCAGAGTCGCGTTGTACGACTTTAAGTGGTTCGGTTTATCTGGGCATGTCCATTTAATGTGCGTGAATGTGAGAATTTCGCCACACCAAGGACATGTATCTGCGTATAATGTTGGGTGAATGCGGTGTAAGTGGTTAAGATTAGGGAAAGTAAGTGTTTGGATGCGTCTAAGGTGGTAGCTTGAGTCCTCCGGGGAAAGTTTCTTATGTGGCGAGGGGTAGAGACGCCTGTTTAGGCGGAGGGCCTCTAGGCGGGTTGAAAAATGGGTTGAGAGGGGGTAGTGAGTAGAGACAGTGTGCCCCGCTCGGTTGGTGTAGTCTCGAGCTAGGGCATCTGCCCTAATATTGCCGTCGAGACCTGCGTGTCCTGGGGCCCAGGTGATGACGAGATCATACTGGAGATAGCCGCCCAGTACGCGGAGAGCCGTGCGCGGGACACGTCCACTCGTATAGGCTCTACAGGCGGCTTGTGAGTCTATAAAAATGTGAGTGTCGTGGTGTTGCGTGTCGCTTATCTTGATGGTGATGGCTATTGCAATGGCTTCTGCGGCCGCCGGATCCTGTGCCGTGAAGGACGCTGCAAGAAAAGGGGTGTTGGCGTGATTGACAGCAGCGCAAGCATCTCTGTGGAGCTGTGCATAGGAAGTCACATCCACATACATAGCCGAGGTGTCTTGGCCGTATTGCCTACGGAGGTTGCGAAGACGGGCCTGACGGCGCGGGGCCTGTGACTCGTTGTTCATATGGCGAGGGATGGGGTCCATGTAAAGGCGTGAGCGGACAGCATTTGGAAGAACTCCGGTCAGGGCCATTGTCCTGGTGGCATGCGGGTCACCTATCCTTGAAAAGGTGGCCCTACCCGCCGAGATGGTGAGGAGACGAGTCTGTTGGGAGTTCAGAACAGCCTCCTGGATTTCCGCAAACATGTTGTGAATCACAAGTGCAAGCAGTCTAGTAGTGGATGTACACATGGGAAGGCCCAGAGCTGTTTTAAAGAGGGTACGGATAAGGATATCGATACTACTCTCGGCGGTGCGGTGAATATTGTGGTATGGGAAACCATACTGGATTCGACTCATGGCCAGGGCCGTGACGAGGCGGATGGTGTCATCCTCGCGCATGTCCTTGCGATGCCCAGCGATGCGTCGTACCATACATGCGATATTGAGCCCAGCTGTGAAGAAAGGTACGAGATGAGAAAGAGAGAGAGAAGGGAGGGAGAAAGAAAGTGGAGTACTCCGGATTCATACCGACCGCGTACCGGTTTCTTTAACGCGCACTGCCATCGCACAGCCGAACAGGCGTTTTCGTAGTTCGCGCCCACTGTGATGCGGAGCCGCGACAGGTGCGGGTTTTCGGCAACGAAGACTGTGAGAATGAACGGTTTGTCTCGGCGTCGTACAGCGAACGCACGCGTGGCGTCGTGCGTTGCAGCAACAGCAAAAAAAAAGGGGGGGGGGTGCGACTGGCGCAAACGAGCCGACGCCCTTTTGAGCAGCGACACGCGAGCCACGCACGTCCGACGAAACCGGCGACCATCCGTCTTCATAAAAAGGGGGCGCCTGCGTGCGTGGGCTTGCCAGGAGAAGGAGAGGGCTGCCCCAAGAAATCGCCGCACGATTAATAATTAACCGCTGTTACTCGGAACTGCGACCGCACCGACACCCGACGCGTGGAAAGCGGCTGCGCAGCGCGCGAGTACGCAGTTCCGACAACTGGCGAAAGTTCGCTAGTCGCCCCCAACCAGGTGCGATAGAAAAGACAAAAAAAAAGAGAAATTCGTCAAAAAAAACATGCAGAACGCTCGCAGAGCAGTGCCTAAGACCGCAAGGCGACCGATGAACATTTATGGTCCTCCAAATACCTTACGTCCTTCTATTTTTTAATTTTTTTTTTTTACTCGAGCAGGGTAGAAGCCTTTTGGAAGTGACACTGGCATGGGAACCTGCAAAGCTAGAATCGCAGTCGGCAAGGCCAAAGGCTTTCCCCTTGCCGCACTTTAGATTGGCGAAGTGCTCGCATATTTTTTTCTCTAACGCCATAACTTGGATAACTATATTCTCTCGCTTCCGACCGGTCAAACACTAAAGGTTTTCAGATTCGGATATGTTTGTCAGATATGTCGAAACTTCGCCAGTGATTTTCAATCACCGCATGCGTGCAAAAAAAATTCAAAACATTTGCAAGACGGCAGCAGCAGGACAGCTCACAGATGCATTGCTGGCTGCCCAATTCTTGTGTTCAGGGCGGCCGTCATTCGGTTTTCTTCAGCATCTTCAACCGCCTGCGCTGCCTCCTCCCGTTTGCGTGCGTACAGAACCAAACTTTCGGTTCCGTGTTTTCTTCCTTGCAATGATGCGTAAGACATTAGTATGCATGGATCACCACGTGGTATTCGCTTGCAGCTGCTAAGTAATTTGTAACTGAATTCCTCTCGCATGCGTTTTGATTTTGTTTTCGACACCAGCTGTGACTTCAGAGGTCAGTACAGTTCACGCGAAGCACGAAAAAACTGCGATATTATCGCTTCCTTGTCGTTTTAATTCGCTACAGCACTGAAGCCAGCCTGACAACCAACCCAACTGACAACGATTGACGAAACATCGATTGTATTGCAGTTTTTTTCAACCTCACGCGAACTATACTGACCTCTGACGTCCGGGCGTTGCATAGAACTGAAACCGAAACAGCATGACAAAAATTAAATTGCGCATTATACAGCGGTCGTTGGTGAATGCCACGTCGTGATCCATGTACAGTCTTGTCTTATGCATCATTACAAATACGAAAACAAGAAATCAAAGCGTAATGTCTATGCTCCTTAATGCCGCTGTTTCCGACCAGTCGAACGCCTCTCAGCTTCGGTGTCAAAGCGTGCTAATATTACAGGAGAATCTGCGTAAAGATTTGCTGGCTGTCGAATCCTATTAGCAACACGCATTTCTTCAGGTTTCTCCTTTGCTTAAAATGGAGACAAACGCGCTTTTCTCACAACATATTTCTCGCCCGTGGGTGGCGATCGCGTTCAGGGGTGTATCAGCGTGTGCGGCTGGTGACCTTTGGCGACGGCGCCTCACTTGTAAAACAGGGACAAAAAAAAAACAACAATCGTGCAGGTGCTGCCCTTGGAATATTTAGGTCGACCCGGCGCCACAGCTCCTCTAAAAATGACAAAAGCAGGCGCAGACGACTCTTCCGTTATTCGCGTCCTCGTAACTGCAGCGGCGCGAACAGTTCGCGGCCAAGCGCCAAACACAACCGCAGCCAAGAGAGGTTACGCTGCAAAGTCGCGCGAGTTAAGCGACGTATATGAGGACAAAAGGGGGCGGACCAACACTGCGGCCCCGACCTTGGGAGTGGCAGGGCCAGGTGTGTGTGCGCGCGCAAAAGCGGGAAGGGAGGCCCGTGTCGCAACGCCGCCAAGCACCCGTACGGAGCCCAGGGCCGGAGCCCGGGGTCCGAGGTCGACCAGAAGCGAGACAGCACGCCATCGAGCAGCGTGCAAAGCGGCGCGACGAGCAGGACGCAATCCTGCAGTGCACGACTCCTCGGGCCACATGGCCGCTTGCGCAGACCTCCACATTCCCCTCTCCCCGACCAACCGGAGGGTGGCGGAGGGATCGGGGGAGGAGTTCCATCGGAGCGTGAAGGTCTCCGGCGCCAAGTGCGTTATTTTCGGGCATCCAGTGAACGCCGCAGAAGAGCGCAGTGGCCGCGCGGATGGGGAAACAGTGCGGCGCCGCAAGAGGCAACGACGCTATGCGGTGCAATCGGGGAGCTGTGGCAATTTGGACGACACCCCGCTCCCCCCTCCTCCTCCCGGAGCCCCGCGATTTTAATCGCACCACACTCAGTGAGCCAGTTAATGCTTTCGCTTTGGCAAAGCTGAGAGGAAAGCCTTCAAAGGCTAGACCATCATATGCGAGATGACTATCTTACCCAACGGCCTCGTTCACCCGCTATTCTTCGGGAACCTTTATAAAAACTTTTGTTCTTGGAAACGCCACTGCTGGCACAGCCAAAAACAATACAGTAATGATAAAAGCAGCGAAAAGTTATATTCAGCGTGATCTAAAATAAAATGGATTAATGCAACAGCATTTAGGCTGTCGCCTCACAAAGAAATTCCGGTTTCTCCGTAACGAAATTCCCTGATCAGAGTCACATGACTCCAATTGACTAATGAGAGAGCAACGCAAAATTTGAAGTGTTCTCATTGGTGGAGAACAGAGTGGATAGATTAAAGTGGATTAGTAGGTACGACTAGTACAATCCGATATGATAACCGAATGAAAGGCACTCAGACATTCTAATAATTACTTATGCATACCACATAAGAGCAATGGAACCAGTTCCAACCGGAGTTTTGGCGGGAACAGAGCAAGAACAACTTTAGACAGTCATTGTAGACACCATAGACTACAAGCTAAATGCTATCAAATGCTACATGCTATCACAAGAATATGATTAAGAAGGCCCCCATTTTTAATGCTACTGTTATCATTATTGAAAATGCAATATTAGAGCATATAAACATAGAAACTGCGCGCACAACTTCTTTTCTCGACATGACCAACTAGCCAGCGACGAAGTGTAATGTCTAATAAAGAGTCGGCAGTCTGTCTGCTTGTGCACAGTACGTTACGCGAAGACACCTCAAAGAATGCGGAAACGCACACTAGACGTCTCAAGACCAGGAGGAGGAGGAGGAAGAGGAAGGGGGGGGGGGGGGGGGGGGAGTCAAGGCCAGCGGATCAAATTTCGTCCTAAAAAGCGTTCAGAAACTGAACGAGCCTTGGAGAACAGCAAAACCGCCCTGGCGCCGCGAGCGATGGTCGCAACACGTAGAATGAGGAGGAGGAGGATTGTAGGCGGCGACAGAAGCAGCAGGAGCTAAAAGCAGAGGCTCACGAAGGACGAAGAGTTGCATAATAGAGAACAGGGACCAGAGGAGAGAGAGAGAGAGAGAGAGAGAAGGAAAAGCCACGAGGTGGGCACACCCACGCCCGCACACCGGGTTAAGAAGCGGACTCGTCGATGCCGCAACAGCTTAGAGAGAGAATAACGGGAAAGAAGCGGTCGAAGGAGTGAGGGGGGGGGGGGGGGGGGGTGTCATGCGCTTCCTAGAAGACACCCGATCACGAGCGCATCCGAAACAAGCCGAACACAATGATCGAGACAAAACGGACGTCCCAGGTAACGCACTCTGGCCGCCGGAGACAGCGCGCTCCAATCTTTCATTTTCCTCTGGCTGCCAAACAAATTACGGGGCACCGGAGGAAGCCTCTCGGCGCGCAGCCGACTGCGGAGAAACTGAAGGAGCGCGGCGGCGAGGACGAAGGTTGAAAGGAGAGGGGACCAACACAAGAGGACCTCCCGCCGAGCGGCGCGCACTAAAATTAGACGGCTACTAAGAGACACGGCCACAGCTCCCTCGACAGCAGCATGGGCGCGCGCGGGCACCGCCAGTCGGGCGTCCCGACCCGATGAACGGGCGCCGCGGAGCATTGCGTGGGTCACCGGCAGGTAGAACCGCACGCATCTCTGTTTCGGTCTTTCCTTGTCGCCAGCCGTGTACAGAACAAGTTCAACGGCGTGGTGTGAGAATGAATGAAAAACTTTATTGGTTCCTTCAGGAAGTAGTAGCGGTAGAGGTGTGAGAGAAATTTTCCCAGCGGTTCTCCCTGAACAGCAAAGGCCAGGGTAACACTAATACCCGCTGGAAAACCGGTGCCTTCCGTGGAGCGCGGATTCGAATCCAGTGCCTCCTGCATATGAGACGGACGCTCTACCGTTGGGGCCCGCGTACGGCCTCCCTCGGACAACCATCTGCGCAAGGACGTGGAGGTACAGTCTTTGTCGAAAGTATACAGCCCAAGGTGTCTCCTTCTGAGCCCTGCAGCGCGGCTTCTCTTGCGTACTCGGGTATCCTAATCTCACGAAGGCGGGAGGAACTAAAGTACTCAAGCCCTCCCAAGCTCAGAACTGTCAAATGCGCTAAAGATCCCCGCTATGCGGCTTGGAAGCAAACTTCTTGGGCTGTATACTTTTGACGAAGACTGTACGTAACGGGCGTTGCTCGGCGCACAGGCAATAAACGAGTGGTAGCTTCAGGCTAGGATGGATCGAAACAGTTCTGGGCGAGAAACGGAAAATAAGGACAGGAAGGGGCGGGGGGGGGGGATGAAGTGCAAGAGCTTGGCGTTAGTACGACGGGGTTCAAATGCTGTAAGTTGTTACCTAAGCCCGACAACAAAAAACAACGGTAACATTCTGGCTTCCTTCCCGGACACGGCGCCACGTACCGTTTGCGCGCCAACAGCGCTTGCAGGATTAGCCCGGGTAGTTGGGCTTTTCCACTTCCATGAACACGGTGGCGCTGTGCCAGTCAATGCGGCAGCATTCATTGCGCACGCGCACACTCGACCTGCACGTTCGCGACACGAAAGCTGCTTTCGGCGACTCCTCTGTGTTCTCTCTACAGGTAGTTTGGCGTGAACTTCGCCTCTGTCTACGCTTACTTGGCAGCAATAAGTGACGAACCGAAGCGGTGGCCTTGTAACAGCATCCGCCTCGCATTTGGGAGGTGCGGGGCTCGATTCCTAGAGCCGCCGGGTATCCACCGTTTTTTTTTTTTTAATGGCTACAAGTTTTACCCTGGTCTGGTGCTCGGCTCTTTTAAGGTGAGATGCTTCGGAAAAGGGTCTTGCACCGAACCGTTGCCTTGACGGATCGGAGATAAGTTCCGCCGTCAAGCAACCCTAAATCCGCCTCGTGCGGTAGAAGCCCACTTGTGACCACGCATGGCCACGCATCGGTGGCCATAAGTGACACCGGGACATTGTAAAGCACGTCAGCAGAGTACACTCGTGCGTTGCAAGTGACGGCCACTTCATCGCGTATACCGTTCTGGCACGTCCATAGACTAAAAACACCCCGTACGCAGGCTGCTTCTTCGTTGTGCCTGGAAGCATATGTAGAACCATTAAAAAGTAGTCTGTCTTTGTGATTTGTCAAAAAAAGGCCCGAAAAACGAGAGGAAAGTCCGCACCTGAGGTGTGGCTATATAGACTGGGACTGAAACCAGCGCGAAGAAATCAAGCGATGAATGACCGCGATACACGAGACAGCGCCAAGCCCACAAATAAATTATTTACAAAAATATTTTCCCTAAGAAGCAGCTCGCGACGGAGTGGCAAAGAACAGCTTCAAAGTTTTGGAGCTTTAAAAAACTTTACGCTTTTATGCATAGTCTTTATGCTGTTCTTTGCCTTTTGCGGCGCGTAGTTGGTACCCTTGAAAGTTCACGGTGCTTGTTTTTGTTTTTCAATCAGTTTTTAGTTGCTAGTTCAGCGCTGTCATGTGTACCTCGCTCTTCGTCTGGTTCCTTCGAGCTGCTTCTAGCATCATGCCAGTTCACCAACACTCCCAACTGTCTTTGCTATTGTACGGCTATGCAAAGACCGAAACCTTTCATAGAAATCTGAGGTGCGACAGTATATAGAAAGCCGCGCGACCCCATCCCATACACTTACTACCAAGCACCTCTTTCAGGCATTTCTTTTTGTCCGTTGACCCTTCTTTTAGAGGCCCAGAAGAGAAGGCCAGCAAGGGACAAGAGTGAGCGCGAGAAGTCGTGGCAGGCCTTTTAAGCCACTGCTGACTATTATTAACCTCGAGCCCTGTACGCCTCCGCTTGCGCGCCGCAATGTTACGAAACAGGAAAGAGCGCAGGCGAGCTGCCAGGGCCCGCGCATGTGCGGCCGCGACGGCCTCTGCGCTCTGCCGACTTGATAGCGGTATACGAAGAAGCCCGTTACGCGCGCTTCCATACCGCCCACGTAAGCGTCGCGTTCCAAGTTCCGGTAAGGGGAACGCTGCAGGGCATCTCGTGCAGGTGGAGCTCGCGACGCTTTCGTGCCATTGGAAAAAAAAAAACATTTACACGGCAGTGGTGAAGTCAGCACTCGCTGAATTTCGCTCACACACACATAAAAACGCAGCCGCCGCGGTCGGGTTCGAACCCGGGAACTCCGGCTACTGAACCGGAGTTCCTGGGTTCGAACTCGACCGCGGTGGCTGCGTTTTTACGGAGGCAAAACGCTAAGGCGCCCGTCTGCTGTGCGATGTCAGTGCACGTTAAAGATCCCCAGGTGGTCGAAATTATTCCGGAGCCCTCCACTACTGCACCCCTTTCTTCCTTTCTTCTTTCACTCTCTCCTTTATCCCTTCCCTTACGGCGCGGTTCAGGTGTCCAACGATATATGAGACAGATACTGCGCAATTTCCTTTCCCCAAAAACAAATTAAAAAAACACAACGCCCTTTATGTAATGCACCGTCAAAAATTTTGCTCGCTTTCTTGTTCATTGTTATTCTCGGAATGACCACATCGTACTTTATGCTTTTTTGCTCCCTCAGTATGCTTGTTTAATCTTTATGGGGCCTTAGCGTCCCAAAGCGACTAAGGCTATGAGGGACGCCGTAGTGGCGGTCTCCGGATAATTTCGACCTCCTGGGGTTCTTTAACGTGCACTGACATCGCACAGTACACGGGCCTCTAGAAATTCGCCTCCATCGAAATTCGACCGTCGCGACCGGAATCAAACCCGCGTCTTTCAGGTCAGCAGCCGAACGCTGTAACCACTGAGCAACCGCGGCGGCGTTTCCTCAGTATGTAATACCACACAGAGGGGCCTTTAAGTGTTAATACATGATGGCGATCAATGGCAAGCAAGATACTTTGTATTTTTTTTCGAATGCAAACACTGCACAGTAAAATGACCCAAATCACTGAACACGGGCTCAAAAGCTTGTTTTTAGTACTCAGTACTAGTGGACTGATGTGAGCAATGCAAATCTTTGTCTCGAGGCAGCAGACGCTGAGTATCCGCAACAAGAAACTAATGCGCACCACGCAGGGGTTTGCGTCCAGCACTTATAGTAGCTAAAATGAAAAGGCTATTGCGGCTGCAACTATATAAGACACATACAAACCGTACAATTCTGTGCACAGCTTCTGCACGCGTTCAAAGCGTCGAATGGGCCAGATTCATATTCAACGTTGCAACCCCGCTGCGACGTCAGCACGAAGGAATCACAAAAAGGAGCAAATCTGTCGGACTGCGCTAAAGTTCTGAACCGCACCACTCATCCACCACTCATCAGCCTGAAAAAACATACATGTCCACGTGGCCTCCAAACACCGAGGTCATTTAAGTGGTTGTGTTAAAAACGAGCGATCGCGGTATAGACAGCTGCAGGGAAGTTGGCATCGCGTAAACAGTGTACCCAAGGACCAATGCTTCCAAACAACGAGTCTCTCGGAGGAATCGCACAGCCTGGAAGCCTGCGCGCATGAAGCGTAGGAGGAGGAGGAAAAACTTTATTTTCGTCGACAAAAGTAGCAGATGGTGTGGGGCCCCACCAAGTGGCCATGAGCCCGTAGCGTTCGGCGACCTGTAGGGCTCTTGCCACAGCCCGGATCTGTGTGTCCGAGTCGGAACTGAGCAATGCGGCCTCCCACTGGTGTGGATTCGAGGGCTGCAAACCTCGCGGAGGGGAGCCCTGAGGGCAAGTCCAGAGTATGTGGGATAGAGTGGCATGTTGGCCACATAGTTGACAGGAGGGAGGGTAGACCCCAGGGTATATGCGGGCATATATCGCGGGGTTGGGGAAGGTGTTCGTTTGGAGTTGCCTCCACGCAACCTCTTGGGGTTTGGTTAGCGAAATATGTGCGGGGAGATATAGAACTCTACTTAAGCGGTACCGCATGGTTATGTAAAGCTGAGAGGCGCAGCCTTACCTTGACAGCGCGAGGACTGGTGTGCACCAGTCTGCTATGTAAGATGCGTGCCAATGCCACGTTTTTTTTTTTTTGGCAGCCGCATTCCAAACACTTCCTGCCCCCTGGCGTGTTCATTTTATGGATCAAGCTGCGCTGCGCATAAGGCGCCCGCACGCGAGGTGCAAAACAATACGAGACGAACACGTGACAACCAAAGCCGTTCGAAACAGATTGCCGTCTTTCTCCAAGCAGCTTACATGCGCCTTGTTCGGACGTTGCGTTGTGCAGTAATCTAATAATAATTGGCTTTTTGGGGAAAGGAAACGGCGCAGTATCTGTCTCATATATCGTTGGACACCTGAACCGCGCCGTAAGGGAAGGGATAAAGGAGGCAGTGAAAGAAGAAAGGAAGAAGGGTGCCGTAGTGGAGGGCTCCGGAATAATTTCGACCACCTGGGGAACTTTAATTTGCACTGACATCGCACAGCACACGGGCGCCTTAGCGTTTTTCCTCCATAAAAACGCAGCCTCCACGGTCGGGTTCGAACCCGGGAACTCCGGATCAGTAGCCGAGCGCTCTAACCACTGAGCCACCGCGGCGGGTGTGCAGTAATCTCAGAATCGCTTTTCGGTGAAAGCCATTACTCAGGCACGTCCAGAGGAAAAGTCTGTAATGCATTAGCCCAGAGAGAAGGCAAACAATCAAGAAACTGACCCTGGATCGGGTCCTGCCGCCGCCCCAGCTAAGCAAGCAGGACGTTGGATATGTGAACTGCACCTTTTTGGAGAGCGGTGCGATGCACAGCCCACAAAGGGTAACCGCTAAACTTTCGGCTGATTCATTTATTGAGCTGGCAACAACAATGCCTCCGGCACGAATCGAAAGCAAGGCACCTGATCTAAAGAATAACGCCTTAAAAACACTTTTTTTCCTAAGACACCTTCAGCGACGGGGAACGACTCGGACATCGAAGAAAGAGCTCGGCTAGTCGACCATACACGATGAAAGACTCGCACACACAGTCGTTTCCAAAGGAGTCTCACACCACCCGCCGCGGTGGCTCTGTGGTTAGAGCGCTCGGCTACTGATCCGGAGTACCCGGGTCCGAACCCGGCCGCGGCGGCCGCGTTTCGATGGAGGCAAAACGCTAAGGCGCCCGTGTGCTGTGCGATGTCAGTGCACGTTAAAGATCCCCAGGTGGTCAAAATTGTTCCGGAGCTCTCCACTACGGCACCTCCTTCCTCTTTTCTTCTCTAAGTCCCTCCTTTATCCCTTCCCTTCCTCCTCGGTTCAGGTGTCCGCAGACCTTGTTATCCAGCCCCGCCCTACCGATTCAGCTCGCACTGACGGACAGGGGCCAGGAGCTGCTGGAAACATATGGGTCCCGTAACTAGGGAACCACCCCGTCTGGTGCCTGCGTGCACCACCGATTTATTTCGGGCTTAATAAATGTTGAGTCATCATCATCCGCCGACATGTGAGGCAGATATTGCGCCATTTCCTTTCCACAACAATCAATTTTTTTTTAAAGCGAAAGCTTTACTGGCCGCAGGTTGAGCAGTTTCGCGTGATTCCTGGAGAGCCGTGCTGCGCATGCGCGAGGAGCAGTGACGTCACACGGCGCACTTCTCTCTCTCGCTTCCTAGTCACAACTGCGCATGCGCCACCACTAGTAGCACCGAGCCACAGGTGTTCACCGCTGCGCAGCGCCTTTCCTCAAAATGCAACTTTCAATTTTCAGTTTTCTCGTTCTTCTTTCCCTCCCTCCTTTATCCCTTCCTTCACGGCGCGGTTCGGGTGTCCACCGAGGTATGTGAGCCGGTTACTGCGCCATTTCCTTTCCTCAAAAACCAAACAAAACAAATGAGCCGACAGCGTTCATAGAGTCCATTGGCGTTGACAACTTTGCAAAGGCCATTGATCTTCACGAAAAGAAAGGCGCCCAACCGGCTCCGTGGGTCAGGAGAGACCTCGATCTCACTTTCATGTACGTGGCGTTGGTGTCCAACTGCAAAAGCGTGCTTTTATTGCGTTCCACACACTGGATAGGCAGCGCGCCCTCCCTGCCACCCTGGGAGGTGGCATGCAGTTAATGGTTGTACGCGAGAGATTTATCACCAAATGAACGCTGCGGCCTAGCTATTGCTGCAGTGCCGCATGTCAGCCACAACGCTGTCAGCGCTAATGCATTCTGGCCACATCTCGCTGTCTCACCACCGCCACATGTAATAATTAATAATTGGTTTTTTGGTGGAAAGGAAATGGCGCAGTATCTGTCTCATATATCATTGGACACCTGAACCGCGCCGTAAGGGAAGGGATAAAGAAGGGAGTGAAAGAAGAAAAGAAGAAGAGGTGCCGTAGTGGAGGGCTCCGGAATAATTTTGACCACCTGGGGATCTTTAACGTGTACTGACATCGCACAGCACACGGGCGCCTTAGCGTTTTTCCTCCATAAAGACGCAGCCGCCGCGGTCGGGTTCGAACCCAGGAACTCCGGATCAGTAGTCGAGCGCCCTAACCACTGAGCCACCGCGGCGGGGCCCGCCACATGTACCAAAGCACGAATGAGGCGTCCGCATATCCAGGGAGCCAGTTATGCGCCCTTCCTTTCCTCAAAGCCATCGCTTTATAGAACATTGTCAACGCCAGCGCCAATGAACACAGTGAACGCCGACATCTTTCGCTTTGTATATCCTGGATTAGCTGAGCTAATCCACATTAATTTTTTTTTTACAGCGACAGCTGTATACGGCACGTTCGGAGATACCATGTGGTGGTGGTCGTCGGCATCCGCGCTCCCCCTCCACCCTCTCCTCATCCCCCAGGCGCCACTCCCACCTACTCTCGCCCGTTCCACTCGCCGCGCCTGTCACGCCAGACGCGGACGGGTCAACGACCGTTCGTGACCGTAAGCGACAAACGCCTACCCTACACCCTTATCCCCTCCTCAACCCAAAGTCACTGAACACTCCGAACAGCACCAGCATTTCGCACCAACCCAGAGGTCGCTGCGATTAGCATTACCAAAAGGGGCAAACGTCCGGATATATTTTTTTTCTTACCGGAGCCCCTGCCTTCTGTGCGCCATCACTACTGGCTCGACCTGGCAGCCGTTAAATGCGCCGGCATCAAATTCGCTTTCCACGGTCAGGTAATATACCTCTGCAAGTTTCCTCTTTCTCCCTCCCCCTCTTATCAGGGCTCCTTGGAAAGGGAAAGCAACGCACGCGATTCACCAGTGATCCAAGAAGGGCGGAAATACGAAAGCCGATACAGCCGGTGCACCAGCACAGAAGCGCACCTCTGTGCATTTCAGTCTTGCCTCGCGAAGCCTGCACTCCGTCGCGCGCAGCGGGCACGATACGACGCGTCGTCTGCGATCGATCGACGAAGAAAAAGGCCCCGCCGCTTCCTGTTGCCGGAGAGATGGCCGGCGCGCCGGGCCAGGTGTGTCGACAAGCGGCGAGCTGCCTCTCCTCCCCCTCCTCAACTCTCTGCGCCGGAGCTGTCTATAGAGGGCCGTGTTTCCCCTCAGAGCCACCACCGGCTCCGGTATAGGCGCCGTACGCGACGCATGAGTTGCCGAGCCGACTTCACAGGAGGAGAGGCCAGACGCTGGCAGTGTCGACCAGCAACGAAAATTGATGCGAATACCTCCTGCACCCACAACGATGCGCCACGCTAAAAGAATCAAGGAAGTGCCCCGGCTGCAGGGACCCACATCGCAGACTGGGGCCACGCAACAGCAAGGACTGAAAGAGTTACCACGTACGAAGAGAGAAGGAAAGATTCTCGGCCTTTCGTAGCTGCTCTTTCTGTGTTACTTTTTTCGGTAACTTCCACAACAACTGTGCCGGGCGGTATCCAACGACACATAAATACGCATGATGATCCATAGCGCACAATATTCAAGGGACAAAACACGAGCGCTAACCCTGACCCTTCTAGGAAATATGCAAACGAGTGTGGGAAAAAAAAATCAGATAACGTGAGCTAACAAAAGCTGAATATACGCCAAACGGTCTAGTCAAAATGGAGGAGAGGAGTGCGTTCACACAGATGGGCAGCTACAGCCCCCGGTGAAAACAATGCAGCCCAAGGGGTTTGCTTGCTAGGCCTGCAACGTGCCTCGTTACGCATCCTCAGCGGCCCTAATCTCTCGAAAGAAGAATGGCCTCGCGTCCTCAATCCTCCCAAGCTTTGGCCTAACAGATGTGCTAGGGAGCCGCGCTAAACAGCTCGGAAGCAAAACCCTTGGGCTGTACACTTTTGACGGGGGCTGCACGTCAACGGCACGAGCAAGAAAGCAGAAAAAAAACTTCAGGGGACATTTAAGCTCCACCTTAAGGCTACGACACGATACCGTTAATCGGTCCCTTCAGCCGTCTGGGTCTTCTTTGCGTATCACTGTGCAGACACGGGCATTGTTCTTTCTTCCATCATTACATGACACTCAACTTAACCTAGCATTAGAGATTCCTCCCATGTAAGTATTCCTTCTATGCCGCCTAGGTTCTGCCTACGTGCATATACATGCGGAATTGGTCATCACCTACATTCATAGATCGCAGGGAGTCGCAGTGGTGAAGCGGTTAAGCGATGCGCCACTGTCCCGAAGGTGGCCGTTTCAAACACAGCCACCGGTGGGGCTCGTGAGAACCAAGTTGCTTTCCCCGAGCAACCACTCGCGACCAATCCTTCCTTACACTGCCACTTACAACGGTGGCCAGTTTGCTCACTATCTGTTGCGCAGGTTGTGATGGCGTCATAAGGTCATGTAACCACGGTGGCTGGTGGGCCACCTGCTTTTCTCGGCGTGCCAACGCCGACGGGGTTGTCGCTGAACAGGACCCTTAACGCTATCGCGTTAATAAAAGCGGCAGAAAAATTAACTTAAAAAGGCGAGAATGACGAAGCAGGCTGCTTCATAACACGGAATGCAAAAGCCTCCGTCGGCTAAGTGAGCACGAGATTTTCACGGGAAGTTGCCACGAATCGGCCAAGAACGAGCACAAAAAGAGATGCAGCCAATATAAGAAGGCAGGCCCGGTCTCGGTGATTATCTCGGTCGCGTCTTTCGTTGCTTCAGAGCTTACAAACTCGCCCAACCACGTGCTCTGCTAGGCTGCAGAGATTGTGTTTACCATCAATCTTTTTTTTTTTTTTTACAGCGATAGCTGTTAGGCACCTGTCCCTGGCTTTCTCGTCGCCGTCGGCGTAACCAGTGGGTGCGTTAATGACATCCACCTACCGAGTGGATCCACCCACCGGGTGGATGTCACCCACCGGTCATTAACGCACTCACTTCATATCACGGCGAGCCTGGGTCGCATAAGCCTACGGGCGGCTCGTTTTGAAACAGCCGCCTGTTAGTGCAGGGGTGCAATGTTTGACCACTACATCAACTGTCGCTGAATCTCGCGTTACAGAGTCGTAACCGACCTGTAACTTTTGTTTTTTTACAAGCAGACGTAACAAATAAAAATGGCTTAAGACGAGTAAGTGCCTCATGAGAGCCACTTATGTCAGCCTTACACTACATATAATGCTCTCACAATCACTGACAGAGGATTTGCTTCTGTAAGACAATTCGAAAATAACTGCCCAAGCTGCCCATTAGCACAAGGTCACTATCAGTGTCCAAGGTTTGTCTTTCAGAGTCAGTTACGTGTTAAAATAGGGGACTTGTAGTACAGTATGTCTTCTCACACGTGCTCTGCTAGCATCTTCAATTCACGATATTGGTACGCACTGGTGCGCCTCATTGCGCACCGGTGCACAATTTTATCCTCAATAAACTGCCCGTGACCAAGCATACAGGCACCCAATACTGTGGGCCCCTGTGCACCGCACTAGTTCCGTTCGGGGCAACTCCGGCGGAAGTTTATTAGAGTAGCCACGGCCTCGGATCGTACAGTTAGCATGTCGAGACCCCACTGTTTGACTACGAGTCACACGCGCACGCACAAGCTAAAATGGATCGAAACAGGGGCGGCTATAGACACGAAAGGCCGAGCGAGGCAGTACGCGGCTTCAAAGAACGCATCCTTAGCCGAAACTTCATCCTTTCGG
>NW_027526827.1:0-33762 GCF_052857255.1 Amblyomma americanum | reverse complement strand
AGCAGAGCAGCAGCAGCAGCAGAGCAGCAGCAGCAGCAGAGCAGCAGCAGCAGAGCAGCAGCAGCAGAGCAGCAGCAGCAGAGCAGCACCAGCAGCAGCAGCAGCAGAGCAGCACCAGCAGCAGCAGCAGCAGAGCAGCACCAGCAGAGCAGCAGCAGCAGAGCAGCAGCAGCAGAGCAGCAGCAGCAGCAGCAGCAGATCAGCAGCAGCAGCAGCAGAGCAGCAGCAGCAGCAGCAGCAGAGCAGCAGCAGAGCAGCAGCAGCAGAGCAGCAGCAGCAGCAGAGCAGCAGCAGCAGCAGAGCAGCAGCAGCAGAGCAGCAGCAGCAGCAGAGCAGCAGCAGCAGCAGAGCAGCAGCAGAGCAGCAGCAGCAGCAGCAGCAGAGCAGCAGCAGCAGCAGAGCAGCAGCAGCAGCAGAGCAGCAGCAGCAGCAAAGCAGCAGCAGCAGCAGAGCAGCAGCAGCAGCAGAGCAGCAGCAGAGCAGCAGCAGCAGCAGCAGCAGAGCAGCAGCAGCAGAGCAGCAGCAGCAGAGCAGCAGCAGCAGCAGCAGAGCAGCAGCAGCAGAGCAGCAGCAGCAGCAGCAGAGCAGCAGCAGAGCAGCAGCAGAGCAGCAGCAGCAGCAGAGCAGCAGCAGCAGAGCAGCAGCAGCAGAGCAGCAGCAGCAGAGCAGCAGCAGCAGCAGAGCAGCAGCAGCAGAGCAGCAGCAGCAGCAGCAGAGCAGCAGCAGCAGCAGCAGCAGAGCAGCAGCAGCAGAGCAGCAGCAGCAGAGCAGCAGCAGCAGCAGAGCAGCAGCAGCAGAGCAGCAGCAGAGCAGCAGCAGAGCAGCAGCAGCAGAGCAGCAGCAGCAGAGCAGCAGCAGCAGCAGCAGCAGCAGAGCAGCAGCAGCAGAGCAGCAGCAGAGCAGCAGCAGAGCAGCAGCAGAGCAGCAGCAGCAGCAGCAGCAGCAGAGCAGCAGCAGCAGAGCAGCAGCAGCAGCAGCAGCAGCAGTAGCAGAGCAGCAGCAGCAGAGCAGCAGCAGCAGCAGCAGAGCAGCAGCAGAGCAGCTGCAGAGCAGCAGCAGCAGCAGCAGAGCAGCAGCAGCAGCAGCAGAGCAGCAGCAGCAGCAGAGCAGAGCAGCAGCAGAGCAGCAGCAGAGCAGCAGCAGAGCAGCAGCAGCAGCAGCAGCAGCAGCAGCAGAGCAGCAGCAGAGCAGCAGCAGCAGCAGCAGCAGAGCAGCAGCAGCAGCAGAGCAGCAGCAGCAGAGCAGCAGCAGCAGAGCAGCAGCAGCAGAGCAGCAGCAGCAGCAGCAGCAGCAGCAGCAGAGCAGCAGCAGAGCAGCAGCAGCAGCAGCAGAGCAGCAGCAGCAGAGCAGCAGCAGCAGAGCAGCAGCAGCAGAGCAGCAGCAGCAGCAGCAGAGCAGCAGCAGCAGCAGAGCAGCAGCAGCAGCAGAGCAGCAGCAGCAGCAGAGCAGCAGCAGCAGAGCAGCAGCAGCAGCAGCAGAGCAGCAGCAGAGCAGCAGCAGAGCAGCAGCAGAGCAGCAGCAGCAGCAGCAGCAGAGCAGCAGCAGAGCAGCAGCAGCAGCAGCAGCAGAGCAGCAGCAGCAGCAGAGCAGCAGCAGCAGCAGCAGCAGCAGCAGTAGCAGAGCAGCAGCAGCAGAGCAGCAGCAGCAGCAGAGCAGCAGCAGAGCAGCAGCAGAGCAGCAGCAGAGCAGCAGCAGCAGCAGCAGAGCAGAGCAGCAGCAGAGCAGCAGCAGAGCAGCAGCAGAGCAGCAGCAGCAGCAGAGCAGCAGCAGAGCAGCAGCAGCAGCAGAGCAGCAGCAGAGCAGCAGCAGAGCAGCAGCAGCAGCAGCAGAGCAGCAGCAGCAGAGCAGCAGCAGCAGAGCAGCAGCAGCAGAGCAGCAGAAGCAGAGCAGCAGCAGCAGCAGCAGAGCAGCAGCAGCAGCAGAGCAGCAGCAGCAGCAGAGCAGCAGCAGCAGCAGCAGAGCAGCAGCAGCAGAGCAGCAGCAGCAGCAGAGCAGCAGCAGCAGCAGCAGAGCAGCAGCAGCAAAGAGCAGCAGCAGCAGCAGAGCAGCAGCAGCAGCAGAGCAGCAGCAGCAGAGCAGCAGCAGCAGAGCAGCAGCAGCAGAGCAGCAGCAGCAGCAGCAGAGCAGCAGCAGCAGCAGCAGCAGCAGAGCAGCAGCAGCAGCAGCAGAGCAGCAGCAGCAGCAGCAGCAGCAGCAGAGCAGCAGCAGAGCAGCAGCAGCAGCAGAGCAGCAGCAGCAGCAGAGCAGCAGCAGCAGAGCAGCAGCAGAGCAGCAGCAGAGCAGCAGCAGCAGCAGCAGCAGCAGCAGAGCAGCAGCAGCAGCAGCAGCAGAGCAGCAGCAGCAGCAGCAGCAGCAGCAGCAGTAGAGCAGCAGAAGAGCAGCAGCAGAGCAGCAGCAGAGCAGCAGCAGCAGCAGCAGCAGCAGAGCAGCAGCAGCAGCAGAGCAGCAGCAGCAGAGCAGCAGCAGCAGAGCAGCAGCAGCAGAGCAGAAGCAGCAGCAGAGCAGCTGCAGCAGCAGCAGAGCAGCAGCAGCAGCAGAGCAGCAGCAGCAGCAGAGCAGCAGCAGCAGCAGCAGCAGCAGAGCAGCAGCAGCAGAGCAGCAGCAGCAGAGCAGCAGCAGCAGCAGAGCAGCAGCAGCAGCAGAGCAGCAGCAGCAGCAGAGCAGCAGCAGCAGAGCAGCAGCAGCAGCAGAGCAGCAGCAGCAGCAGCAGCAGCAGAGCAGCAGCAGCAGCAGAGCAGCAGCAGCAGCAGCAGCAGAGCAGCTGCAGCAGCAGAGCAGCAGCAGCAGCAGAGCAGCAGCAGCAGCAGTAGCAGCAGCAGAGCAGCAGCAGCAGAGCAGCAGCAGCAGAGCAGCAGCAGCAGAGCAGCAGCAGCAGCAGAGCAGCAGCAGCAGAGCAGCAGCAGAGCAGCAGCAGCAGCAGCAGAGCAGCAGCAGCAGCAGCAGCAGCAGCAGAGCAGCAGCAGAGCAGCAGCAGAGCAGCAGCAGAGCAGCAGCAGCAGCAGAGCAGCAGCAGAGCAGCAGCAGCAGCAGCAGCAGCAGAGCAGCAGCAGAGCAGCAGCAGAGCAGCAGCAGAGCAGCAGCAGCAATCAGCAGCAGCAGCAGCAGCAGCAAGCAGCAGCAGCAGCAGCAACAGCAAGCAGCAGCAGCAAGCAGCAGCAGAAGCAAGCACCAGCAGCAGCAGCAAGCAGCAAACAGCAGCAGCAAGCAGCAGCAGCAGTAGCAGCAAGCAGCAGCAGCAACAAGCAGCAGCAGCAAGCAGCAGCAGGAGCAGCACGCAGCAGCATCAGCAGCAAGCAGCAGCAGCAGCAAGCAGCAGCAGCAGCAAGCAGCAAGCAGCAGCAACAGCAGCAAGCACCAGCAGCAGCTGCAGCAGCAGCAAGCAGCAGCAGCAGCAACCAGCAGCAGCAGCAAGCAGCAGCAGCAAGCAGCAAGCAACAGCAGCAGCAGCAGCAAGCAGCAAGCAGCAGCAGCAGCAGCAGCAAGCAGCAGCAGCAGCAAGCAGCAAGCAGCAGCAAGCAGCAGCAACAGCAGCAAACAGCAGCAAGCAGCAGCAGCAGCAGCAGCAAGAAGCAGCAGCAGCAGCAGCAGCAGCAGGAGCAGGAGCAGGAGCAGCAGCAAGCAGCAGCAGCAGCAAGCAGCAGCAGCAGCAGCAGCAAGCAGCAGCAGCATTAGCAGCAGAAAGCAGCAGCAGCAAGCAGCAAGCAGCAGCAAGCAGCAGCAGCAGAAGCAGCAGCAGCAAGGACAGTAGTAGCAAGGAGCAGCAGCAGCAAGCAGCAGCAGCAGTTGCAGCAGCAAGCAGCAGCAGCAGCAGCAAGAAGCAGCAGCAGCAAGCAGCAGCAAGCAGCAGCAGGAGCAGCAAGCAGCAGCATGCAGCAGGAGCAGCAAGCAGCAGCAGCAAGCAGTAGCAGCAAGCAGCAGCAGCAGCAGCAAGCAGCAGCAGAAGCAAGCAGCAGCAGCAAGCAGTAGCAGCAGCAGCAAGCAGCAGCAGCAGCAAGCACCTGCAGCAGCAGCAGCAGCAAGCAGCAGCATCAGCAGCAAGCAGCAGCTGCAGAAAGCAGCAGCAGCAAGCAGCAGCAGCAGCATCAAGCAGCAGCAGCAGCAAGAAGCAGCAGCAGCAGCAAGCATCAGCAGGAGCGGCAAGCAGCAGCATCCGCAGCTGCAAGCAGCAGCAGCAGCATGCAGCAGGAGCAGCAAGCAGTAGTAGCAAGCAGCAGCAGCAGCAAGCAGCAGCAGCAGCAAGCATCAGCAAGCAAAAGCAGCAGCAAGCATCAGCAGCAGCAAGCAGCAGCAGCAAGAAGCAGCAGCAGCTGCAAGCAGCAGCAGCAGCAGCAACAGCAGCAAGCAGCAGCAGCAAGAAGCAGCAGCAGCAACAGCAGCAAGCAGCAGCAGCAATCAGCAGCAGAAGCAGCAGCATGCACCACCAGCAGCAGCAGCAGCAGCAGCAAGCAGCCGCAGCAGCAGCAAGCAGCAGCAGCAGCAAGCAGCTGCAGCAGCAAGCAGCTGCAGCAGCAGCAGCAAGCAGCAGCAGCAGCAGCAGCAGCAAGCAGCAGCAGCAGCAAGCAGCAGCAGCAAGAAGCAGCAGCAGCAAGCAGCAGTTGGAGCAAGCATCAGCAAGCAGCAGCAGCAGCAAGCATCAGATGCAAGAAGCAGCAGCAGCAGCAACAGCAGCAAGCAGCAGCAGCAAGCAGCAGCAGCAAGCAGCAGCCGCAGCAGCAGCAAGAAGCAGCAGCAGCATCAAGAAGCAGCTACAGCAGCAAGCAGCAGGAGCAGCAAGCAGTAGCAGCAGCAGCAAGCAGCAGCAGCAGCAAGCAGCAGCAGCAAGCACCAGCAGCAGCAGCAGCAGTAGCAGCAAGCAGCAGCAGCAGCAAGCAGCAGCAGCAGCAAGCAGCAGCAGCAGTAGCAGCAAGCAGCAGCAGCAGCAGCAGGAGCAGCACGCAGCAGCATCAGCAGCAAGCAGCAGCAGCAGCAAGTAGCAGCAGCAGCAACAGCAGCAGCAACAGCAGCAAGCACCAGCAGCAGCAGCAGCAAGCAGCAGCAAGCACCAGCAGCAGCAGCAAGCAGCAAGCAGCAGCAGCAGCAGCTGCTGCAAGCAGCACCAGCAGCAGCAAGCAGCAGCAGCAGCAGCAAGCAGCCGCAGCACCAAGCAGCAGCAGCAGCATCAAGCAGCAACAGCAGCAGCAAGCAGCAGCAGCAGCAGCAAGCAGCAGCAGCACGAAGCAGCAGCAGCAAAAAGCAGCAGCAGCAGCAAGCAGCAAGCAGCAGCAGCAGCAAGCAGCAGCAGCAGCAGCAGCAAGCAGCAGCAGCAGCAGCAGCAGCAGCAGCAGCAGCAGCAAGGAGCAGTAGCAGCAAGGAGCAGCAGCAGCAAGCAGCAGCAGCAAGCAGTAGCAGCAGCAGCAAGCAGCAGCAGCAGCAGCAGCAGCAAGCAGCAGCAGCAGCAGCAGCAGCAGCAGCATGCAGCAGCAGCAGCAGCAGCATGCAGCAGCAGCAGTTGCAGCAGCAAGCAGCAGCAGCAGCAAGCAGCAGCAGCAGCAAGCAGCAGCAGCAGCAGCAGCAAGGAGCAACAGCAGCAAGCAGCAGCAGAAGCAAGCAGCAGCAGCAGCAAGCAGTAGCAGCAGCAGGAAGCAGCAGCAGCAGCAAGCAGCAGCTTCAGCAGCAAGCAGCAGCTGCAGAAAGCAGCCGCAGCAGCAGCATCAAGCAGCAGCAGCAGCAGCAGCAAGAAGCAGCAGCAGCAGCAAGCAGCAGCAGGAGGAGCAAGCAGCACCAGCAGCAAGCAGCAGCAGCAGCATGCAGCAGGAGCAGCAAGCAGCAGCAGCAGCATGCAGCAGGAGCAGCAAGCAGCAGCAGCAGCAAGCAGCATCAGCAGCAAGCAGCAGCAGCAGCAAGTAGCAGCAGCAGCACCAGCAGCAGCAGCAAGCAGCAAGCAGCAGCAACAGCAGCAAGCACCAGCAGCAGCAGAAGCAAGCAGCAGCAAGCACCAGCAGCAGCAGCAAGCAGCAGCAGCAGCAACCAGCAGCAGCAGCAGCAACCAGCAGCAGCAGAGCAGCAGCAGAGCAGCAGCAGAGCAGCAGCAGAGCAGCAGCAGAGCAGCAGCAGCAGCAGCAGCAGAGCAGAGCAGCAGCAGAGCAGCAGCAGCAGCAGCAGCAGAGCAGCAGCAGAGCAGCAGCAGCAGAGCAGCAGCAGCAGCAGCAGCAGCAGAGCAGCAGCAGCAGCAGAGCAGCAGCAGCAGAGCAGCAGCAGCAGAGCAGCAGCAGCAGAGCAGCAGCAGCAGCAGAGCAGCAGCAGAGCAGCAGCAGCAGCAGCAGCAGCAGCAGAGCAGCAGCAGCAGCAGCAGCAGCAGAGCAGCAGCAGCAGAGCAGCAGCAGCAGAGCAGCAGCAGCAGAGCAGCAGCAGCAGAGCAGCAGCAGCAGCAGCAGAGCAGCAGCAGCAGCAGAGCAGCAGCAGCAGCAGCAGAGCAGCAGCAGCAGCAGAGCAGCAGCAGCAGCAGAGCAGCAGCAGCAGAGCAGCAGCAGCAGAGCAGCAGCAGCAGAGCAGCAGCAGCAGAGCAGCACCAGCAGCAGCAGCAGCAGAGCAGCACCAGCAGCAGCAGCAGCAGAGCAGCACCAGCAGAGCAGCAGCAGCAGAGCAGCAGCAGCAGAGCAGCAGCAGCAGCAGCAGCAGATCAGCAGCAGCAGCAGAGCAGCAGCAGCAGCAGCAGCAGCAGAGCAGCAGCAGAGCAGCAGCAGCAGCAGCAGCAGCAGAGCAGCAGCAGCAGAGCAGCAGCAGCAGAGCAGCAGCAGCAGCAGAGCAGCAGCAGCAGAGCAGCAGCAGCAGCAGAGCAGCAGCAGCAGCAGAGCAGCAGCAGAGCAGCAGCAGCAGCAGCAGCAGCAGAGCAGCAGCAGCAGCAGAGCAGCAGCAGCAGCAGAGCAGCAGCAGCAGCAAAGCAGCAGCAGCAGCAGAGCAGCAGCAGCAGCAGAGCAGCAGCAGAGCAGCAGCAGCAGCAGCAGCAGAGCAGCAGCAGCAGAGCAGCAGCAGCAGCAGCAGAGCAGCAGCAGCAGAGCAGCAGCAGCAGCAGCAGAGCAGCAGCAGAGCAGCAGCAGAGCAGCAGCAGCAGCAACAGCAGAGCAGCAGCAGCAGAGCAGCAGCGGCAGAGCAGCAGCAGCAGAGCAGCAGCAGCAGCAGAGCAGCAGCAGCAGAGCAGCAGCAGCAGCAGCAGAGCAGCAGCAGCAGCAGCAGCAGAGCAGCAGCAGCAGAGCAGCAGCAGCAGCAGAGCAGCAGCAGCAGAGCAGCAGCAGAGCAGCAGCAGAGCAGCAGCAGCAGAGCAGCAGCAGCAGAGCAGCAGCAGCAGCAGCAGCAGCAGAGCAGCAGCAGCAGAGCAGCAGCAGAGCAGCAGCAGAGCAGCAGCAGAGCAGCAGCAGCAGCAGCAGCAGCAGCAGAGCAGCAGCAGCAGCAGCAGCAGTAGCAGAGCAGCAGCAGCAGAGCAGCAGCAGAGCAGCAGCAGAGCAGCAGCAGAGCAGCAGCAGAGCAGCAGCAGAGCAGCAGCAGAGCAGCAGCAGCAGCAGCAGAGCAGCAGCAGCAGCAGAGCAGAGCAGCAGCAGAGCAGCAGCAGAGCAGCAGCAGAGCAGCAGCAGCAGCAGCAGCAGCAGCAGCAGCAGCAGAGCAGCAGCAGAGCAGCAGCAGCAGCAGCAGAGCAGCAGCAGCAGCAGCAGCAGCAGCAGCAGAGCAGCAGCAGAGCAGCAGCAGCAGCAGCAGAGCAGCAGCAGCAGAGCAGCAGCAGCAGAGCAGCAGCAGCAGAGCAGCAGCAGCAGCAGCAGAGCAGCAGCAGCAGCAGAGCAGCAGCAGCAGCAGAGCAGCAGCAGCAGCAGAGCAGCAGCAGCAGAGCAGCAGCAGCAGCAGCAGAGCAGCAGCAGAGCAGCAGCAGAGCAGCAGCAGAGCAGCAGCAGCAGCAGCAGCAGAGCAGCAGCAGAGCAGCAGCAGCAGCAGAGCAGCAGCAGCAGCAGAGCAGCAGCAGCAGCAGCAGCAGCAGAGCAGCAGCAGCAGCAGCAGAGCAGCAGCAGAGCAGCAGCAGCAGCAGAGCAGCAGCAGAGCAGCAGCAGAGCAGCAGCAGCAGCAGCAGAGCAGCAGCAGCAGCAGCAGCAGAGCAGCAGCAGCAGCAGCTGAGCAGCAGCAGCAGCAGCAGCAGCAGCAGCAGCAGCAGCAGCAGCAGCAGCAGCAGCAGCAGCAGCAGAGCAGCAGCAGCAGAGCAGCAGCAGCAGCAGAGCAGCAGCAGCAGAGCAGCAGCAGCAGCAGCAGCAGAGCAGCAGCAGCAGCAGCAGCAGCAGAGCAGCAGCAGCAGCAGCAGCAGCAGTAGAGCAGCAGCAGAGCAGCAGCAGAGCAGCAGCAGAGCAGCAGCAGCAGCAGCAGCAGAGCAGCAGCAGCAGAGCAGCAGCAGCAGAGCAGCAGCAGCAGAGCAGAAGCAGCAGCAGAGCAGCTGCAGCAGCAGCAGAGCAGCAGCAGCAGCAGAGCAGCAGCAGCAGCAGAGCAGCAGCAGCAGCAGCAGCAGAGCAGCAGCAGCAGCAGCAGCAGAGCAGCAGCAGCAGAGCAGCAGCAGCAGAGCAGCAGCAGCAGCAGCAGAGCAGCAGCAGCAGCAGAGCAGCAGCAGCAGAGCAGCAGCAGCAGCAGAGCAGCAGCAGCAGCAGAGCAGCAGCAGCAGAGCAGCAGCAGAGCAGCAGCAGAGCAGCAGCAGCAGCAGCAGCAGCAGCAGCAGAGCAGCAGCAGCAGCAGCAGCAGAGCAGCAGCAGCAGCAGCAGTAGAGCAGCAGCAGAGCAGCAGCAGAGCAGCAGCAGAGCAGCAGCAGCAGCAGAGCAGCAGCAGAGCAGCAGCAGCAGCAGCAGAGCAGCAGCAGAGCAGCAGCCGAGCAGCAGCAGAGCAGCAGCAGCAGCAGCAGCAGCAGCAGAGCAGTAGCAGAGCAGCAGCAGAGCAGCAGCAGCAGCAGCAGCAGAGCAGCAGCAGAGCAGCAGCAGAGCAGCAGCAGCAGCAGCAGCAGAGCAGCAGCAGCAGCAGCAGAGCAGCAGCAGCAGCAGCAGCAGCAGAGCAGCAGCAGCAGCAGCAGAGCAGCAGCAGAGCAGCAGCAGAGCAGCAGCAGCAGCAGCAGCAGCAGAGCAGCAGCAGAGCAGCAGCAGAGCAGCAGCAGCAGCAGCAGCAGAGCAGCAGCAGCAGAGCAGCAGCAGCAGAGCAGCAGCAGCAGAGCAGCAGCAGCAGAGCAGCAGCAGAGCAGCAGCAGAGCAGCAGCAGCAGAGCAGCAGCAGCAGAGCAGCAGCAGCAGCAGCAGCAGAGCAGCAGCAGCAGCAGAGCAGCAGCAGCAGCAGCAGCAGAGCAGCAGCAGCAGCAGAGCAGCAGCAGCAGCAGAGCAGCAGCAGAGCAGCAGCAGAGCAGCAGCAGCAGCAGCAGCAGAGCAGCAGCAGAGCAGCAGCAGCAGCAGCAGCAGCAGAGCAGCAGCAGCAGCAGCAGAGCAGCAGCAGAGCAGCAGCAGAGCAGCAGAAGAGCAGCAGCAGAGCAGCAGCAGCAGCAGCAGCAGAGCAGCAGCAGAGCAGCAGCAGAGCAGCAGCAGCAGCAGCAGCAGAGCAGAGCAGCAGCAGAGCAGCAGCAGCAGCAGCAGAGCAGCAGCAGAGCAGCAGCAGCAGAGCAGCAGCAGCAGCAGCAGCAGCAGAGCAGCAGCAGCAGCAGAGCAGCAGCAGCAGCAGAGCAGCAGCAGCAGAGCAGCAGCAGCAGAGCAGCAGCAGCAGCAGAGCAGCAGCAGAGCAGCAGCAGCAGCAGCAGCAGCAGAGCAGCAGCAGCAGCAGCAGCAGCAGAGCAGCAGCAGCAGAGCAGCAGCAGCAGAGCAGCAGCAGCAGAGCAGCAGCAGCAGAGCAGCAGCAGCAGCAGCAGCAGAGCAGCAGCAGCAGCAGAGCAGCAGCAGCAGCAGAGCAGCAGCAGCAGCAGAGCAGCAGCAGCAGAGCAGCAGCAGCAGAGCAGCAGCAGCAGAGCAGCAGCAGCAGAGCAGCACCAGCAGCAGCAGCAGCAGAGCAGCACCAGCAGCAGCAGCAGCAGAGCAGCACCAGCAGAGCAGCAGCAGCAGAGCAGCAGCAGCAGAGCAGCAGCAGCAGCAGCAGATCAGCAGCAGCAGCAGAGCAGCAGCAGCAGCAGCAGCAGCAGCAGCAGCAGAGCAGCAGCAGAGCAGCAGCAGCAGCAGCAGAGCAGCAGCAGCAGAGCAGCAGCAGCAGCAGAGCAGCAGCAGCAGCAGAGCAGCAGCAGCAGCAGAGCAGCAGCAGCAGAGCAGCAGCAGCAGCAGAGCAGCAGCAGCAGCAGAGCAGCAGCAGAGCAGCAGCAGCAGCAGAGCAGCAGCAGCAGCAGAGCAGCAGCAGCAGCAGCAGAGCAGCAGCAGCAGCAGAGCAGCAGCAGCAGCAGAGCAGCAGCAGCAGCAAAGCAGCAGCAGCAGCAGAGCAGCAGCAGCAGCAGAGCAGCAGCAGAGCAGCAGCAGCAGCAGCAGAGCAGCAGCAGCAGAGCAGCAGCAGCAGCAGAGCAGCAGCAGCAGCAGCAGAGCAGCAGCAGAGCAGCAGCAGCAGCAGCAGCAGAGCAGCAGCAGAGCAGCAGCAGCAGCAGCAGCAGAGCAGCAGCAGCAGAGCAGCAGCAGCAGAGCAGCAGCAGAGCAGCAGCAGCAGCAGAGCACCAGCAGCAGAGCAGCAGCAGCAGCAGCAGCAGAGCAGCAGCAGCAGCAGCAGAGCAGCAGCAGCAGAGCAGCAGCAGCAGAGCAGCAGCAGCAGCAGAGCAGCAGCAGCAGAGCAGCAGCAGAGCAGCAGCAGAGCAGCAGCAGCAGAGCAGCAGCAGCAGAGCAGCAGCAGCAGCAGCAGCAGCAGCAGAGCAGCAGCAGCAGAGCAGCAGCAGAGCAGCAGCAGAGCAGCAGCAGAGCAGCAGCAGCAGCAGCAGCAGCAGAGCAGCAGCAGCAGAGCAGCAGCAGCAGCAGCAGCAGCAGCAGTAGCAGAGCAGCAGCAGCAGAGCAGCAGCAGCAGCAGCAGAGCAGCAGCAGAGCAGCAGCAGAGCAGCAGCAGAGCAGCAGCAGAGCAGCAGCAGAGCAGCAGCAGCAGCAGCCGAGCAGCAGCAGCAGCAGCAGCAGCAGCAGAGCAGAGCAGCAGCAGAGCAGCAGCAGAGCAGCAGCAGAGCAGCAGCAGCAGCAGCAGAGCAGCAGCAGAGCAGCAGCAGCAGCAGAGCAGCAGCAGAGCAGCAGCAGAGCAGCAGCAGCAGCAGCAGAGCAGCAGCAGCAGAGCAGCAGCAGCAGAGCAGCAGCAGCAGAGCAGCAGAAGCAGAGCAGCAGCAGCAGCAGCAGAGCAGCAGCAGCAGCAGAGCAGCAGCAGCAGCAGAGCAGCAGCAGCAGCAGCAGAGGAGCAGCAGCAGAGCAGCAGCAGCAGCAGAGCAGCAGCAGCAGCAGAGCAGCAGCAGCAAAGAGCAGCAGCAGCAGCAGAGCAGCAGCAGCAGCAGAGCAGTAGCAGCAGAGCAGCAGCAGCAGCAGCAGAGCAGCAGCAGCAGCAGCAGCAGCAGAGCAGCAGCAGCAGCAGCAGAGCAGCAGCAGCAGCAGCAGCAGCAGAGCAGCAGCAGAGCAGCAGCAGCAGCAGAGCAGCAGCAGCAGCAGAGCAGCAGCAGCAGCAGAGCAGCAGCAGCAGAGCAGCAGCAGAGCAGCAGCAGAGCAGCAGCAGCAGCAGCAGCAGCAGCAGAGCAGCAGCAGCAGCAGCAGCAGCAGCAGAGCAGCAGCAGCAGCAGCAGCAGCAGCAGTAGAGCAGCAGCAGAGCAGCAGCAGAGCAGCAGCAGAGCAGCAGCAGCAGCAGCAGCAGCAGAGCAGCAGCAGCAGAGCAGCAGCAGCAGAGCAGAAGCAGCAGCAGAGCAGCTGCAGCAGCAGCAGAGCAGCAGCAGCAGCAGAGCAGCAGCAGCAGCAGAGCAGCAGCAGCAGCAGCAGCAGAGCAGCAGCAGCAGCAGCAGCAGAGCAGCAGCAGCAGAGCAGCAGCAGCAGAGCAGCAGCAGCAGCAGCAGAGCAGCAGCAGCAGAGCAGCAGCAGCAGCAGAGCAGCAGCAGCAGCAGAGCAGCAGCAGCAGCAGAGCAGCAGCAGCAGCAGCAACAGCAGAGCAGCAGCAGCAGCAGAGCAGCAGCAGCAGCAGCAGCAGAGCAGCTGCAGCAGCAGAGCAGCAGCAGCAGCAGCAGCAGCAGCAAGCAGCAGCAGCAGCAACAGCAAGCAGCAGCAGCAAGCAGCAGCAGAAGCAAGCACCAGCAGCAGCAGCAAGCAGCAAACAGCAGCAGCAAGCAGCAGCAGCAGTAGCAGCAAGCAGCAGCAGCAACAAGCAGCAGCAGCAAGCAGCAGCAGGAGCAGCACGCAGCAGCATCAGCAGCAAGCAGCAGCAGCAGCAAGCAGCAGCAGCAGCAAGCAGCAAGCAGCAGCAACAGCAGCAAGCACCAGCAGCAGCTGCAGCAGCAGCAAGCAGCAGCAGCAGCAACCAGCAGCAGCAGCAAGCAGCAGCAGCAAGCAGCAAGCAACAGCAGCAGCAGCAGCAGCAAGCAGCAAGCAGCAGCAGCAGCAGCAGCAAGCAGCAGCAGCAGCAAGCAGCAAGCAGCAGCAAGCAGCAGCAACAGCAGCAAACAGCAGCAAGCAGCAGCAGCAGCAGCAAGAAGCAGCAGCAGCAGCAGCAGGAGCAGGAGCAGGAGCAGCAGCAAGCAGCAGCAGCAGCAAGCAGCAGCAGCAGCAGCAGCAGCAAGCAGCAGCAGCATTAGCAGCAGAAAGCAGCAGCAGCAAGCAGCAAGCAGCAGCAAGCAGCAGCAGCAGAAGCAGCAGCAGCAAGGACAGTAGTAGCAAGGAGCAGCAGCAGCAAGCAGCAGCAGCAGTTGCAGCAGCAAGCAGCAGCAGCAGCAGCAAGAAGCAGCAGCAGCAAGCAGCAGCAAGCAGCAGCAGGAGCAGCAAGCAGCAGCATGCAGCAGGAGCAGCAAGCAGCAGCAGCAAGCAGTAGCAGCAAGCAGCAGCAGCAGCAGCAAGCAGCAGCAGAAGCAAGCAGCAGCAGCAAGCAGTAGCAGCAGCAGCAAGCAGCAGCAGCAGCAAGCACCTGCAGCAGCAGCAGCAGCAAGCAGCAGCATCAGCAGCAAGCAGCAGCTGCAGAAAGCAGCAGCAGCAAGCAGCAGCAGCAGCATCAAGCAGCAGCAGCAGCAAGAAGCAGCAGCAGCAGCAAGCATCAGCAGGAGCAGCAAGCAGCAGCATCCGCAGCTGCAAGCAGCAGCAGCAGCATGCAGCAGGAGCAGCAAGCAGTAGTAGCAAGCAGCAGCAGCAGCAAGCAGCAGCAGCAGCAAGCATCAGCAAGCAAAAGCAGCAGCAAGCATCAGCAGCAGCAAGCAGCAGCAGCAAGAAGCAGCAGCAGCTGCAAGCAGCAGCAGCAGCAGCAACAGCAGCAAGCAGCAGCAGCAAGAAGCAGCAGCAGCTGCAAGCAGCAGCAGCAGCAACAGCAGCAAGCAGCAGCAGCAATCAGCAGCAGAAGCAGCAGCATGCACCACCAGCAGCAGCAGCAGCAGCAGCAAGCAGCCGCAGCAGCAGCAAGCAGCAGCAGCAGCAAGCAGCTGCAGCAGCAAGCAGCTGCAGCAGCAGCAGCAAGCAGCAGCAGCAGCAGCAGCAGCAGCAAGCAGCAGCAGCAGCAAGCAGCAGCAGCAAGAAGCAGCAGCAGCAAGCAGCAGTTGGAGCAAGCATCAGCAAGCAGCAGCAGCAGCAAGCATCAGATGCAAGAAGCAGCAGCAGCAGCAACAGCAGCAAGCAGCAGCAGCAAGCAGCAGCAGCAAGCAGCAGCCGCAGCAGCAGCAAGAAGCAGCAGCAGCATCAAGAAGCAGCTACAGCAGCAAGCAGCAGGAGCAGCAAGCAGTAGCAGCAGCAGCAAGCAGCAGCAGCAGCAAGCAGCAGCAGCAAGCACCAGCAGCAGCAGTAGCAGCAAGCAGCAGCAGCAGCAGCAAGCAGCAGCAGCAGCAAGCAGCAGCAGCAGTAGCAGCAAGCAGCAGCAGCAGCAGCAGGAGCAGCACGCAGCAGCATCAGCAGCAAGCAGCAGCAGCAGCAGCAAGTAGCAGCAGCAGCACCAGCAGCAGCAGCAAGCAGCAAGCAGCAGCAACAGCAGCAAGCACCAGCAGCAGCAGCAGCAAGCAGCAGCAAGCACCAGCAGCAGCAGCAAGCAGCAGCAGCAGCAACCAGCAGCAGCAGCAGCAACCAGCAGCAGCAAGCAGCAAGCAGCAGCAGCAGCAGCTGCTGCAAGCAGCACCAGCAGCAGCAAGCAGCAGCAGCAGCAGCAGCAAGCAGCCGCAGCACCAAGCAGCAGCAGCAGCATCAAGCAGCAACAGCAGCAGCAAGCAGCAGCAGCAGCAGCAAGCAGCAGCAGCACGAAGCAGCAGCAGCAAAAAGCAGCAGCAGCAGCAAGCAGCAAGCAGCAGCAGCAGCAAGCAGCAGCAGCAGCAGCAGCAAGCAGCAGCAGCAGCAGCAGCAGCAGCAAGGAGCAGTAGCAGCAAGGAGCAGCAGCAGCAAGCAGCAGCAGCAAGCAGTAGCAGCAGCAGCAAGCAGCAGCAGCAGCAGCAGCAAGCAGCAGCAGCAGCAGCAGCAGCAGCAGCAGCAGCAGCAGCATGCAGCAGCAGCAGCAGCAGCATGCAGCAGCAGCAGTTGCAGCAGCAAGCAGCAGCAGCAGCAAGCAGCAGCAGCAGCAAGCAGCAGCAGCAGCAGCAGCAAGGAGCAACAGCAGCAAGCAGCAGCAGAAGCAAGCAGCAGCAGCAGCAAGCAGTAGCAGCAGCAGCAAGCAGCAGCAGCAGGAAGCAGCAGCAGCAGCAAGCAGCAGCTTCAGCAGCAAGCAGCAGCTGCAGAAAGCAGCCGCAGCAGCAGCATCAAGCAGCAGCAGCAGCAGCAAGAAGCAGCAGCAGCAGCAAGCAGCAGCAGGAGGAGCAAGCAGCACCAGCAGCAAGCAGCAGCAGCAGCATGCAGCAGGAGCAGCAAGCAGCAGCAGCAGCAAGCAGCAGCAGCAGGAAGCAGCAGCAGCAGCAAGCAGCAGCAGCAAGAAGCAGCAGCAGCTGCAAGCAGCAGCAGCAGCAGCAACAGCAGCAAGCAGCAGCAGCATTAGCAGCAGAAAGCAGCAGCAGCAAGCAGCAAGCAGCAGCAAGCAGCAGCAGCAGAAGCAGCAGCAGCAAGGACAGTAGCAGCAAGGAGCAGCAGCAGCAAGCAGCAGCAGCAAGCAGTAGCAGCAGCAGCATGCAGCAGCAGCAGCAGCAAGCAGCAGCAGCAGTTGCAGCAGCAAGCAGCAGCAGCAGCAAGGAGCAGCAGCAGCAAGCAGCAGCAAGCAGTAGCAGCAGCAGCAAGCAGCAGCAGCAAGCAGCAGCAGCAAGCAGCAGCAGCAAGCAGCAGCAGCAGCAAGCAGCAGCAGCAAGCAGCTGCAGCAGCAGCAGCAGCAAGCAGCAGCTGCAGATAGCAGCAGCAGCAGCAGCAGCAGCAAGCAGCAGCAAGAACCAGCAGCAGCAGCAAGTAGCTGCAGGAGCAGCAAGCAGCAGCAGCAGCAAGCAGCACCTGCAGCAGCAGCAGCAGCAGCATGCAGCAGCAGCAGCAGCAGCAGCAAGCAGCAGCAAGCAGCAGCAGCAGCAGCAAGCAGCAGCAGCAGCAAGGAGCAGCAGCAGAAAGCAGCAGCAGAAGCAAGCAGCAGCAGCAGCAAGCAGTAGCAGCAGCAGCAAGCAGCAGCAGCAGCAAGCACCTGCAGCAGCAGCAGCAGCAGCAAGCAGCAGCATCAGCAGCAAGCAGCAGCTGCAGAAAGCAGCAGCAGCAAGCAGCAACAGCAGCATCAAGCAGCAGCAGCAGCAAGAAGCAGCAGCAGCAGCAAGCAGCAGCAGGAGCAGCAAGCAGCAGCAGCCGCAGCTGCAAGCAGCAGCAGCAGCATGCAGCAGGAGCAGCAAGCAGTAGTAGCAAGCAGCAGCAGCAGCAAGCAGCAGCAGCAGCAAGCATCAGCAAGCAAAAGCAGCAGCAAGCATCAGCAGCAGCAAGCAGCAGCAGCAAGAAGCAGCAGCAGCTGCAAGCAGCAGCAGCAGCAACAGCAGCAAGCAGCAGCAGCAATCAGCAGCAGAAGCAGCAGCAGCAGCAAGCAGCCGCAGCAGCAGCAAGCAGCAGCAGCAGCAAGCAGCTGCAGCAGCAAGCAGCTGCAGCAGCAGCAAGCAGCAGCAGCAGCAGCAGCAAGCAGCAGCAGCAAGCAGCAGCAGCAAGAAGCAGCAGCAGCAAGCAGCAGTTGCAGCAAGCATCAGCAAGCAGCAGCAGCAAGCATCAGATGCAAGAAGCAGCAGCAGCAACAGCAGCAAGCAGCAGCAGCAAGCAGCAGCAGCAAGCAGCAGCAGCAGCAGCAGCAGCATCAAGAAGCAGCTGCAGCAGCAAGCAGCAGCAGCAAGCAGCAGGAGCAGCAAGCAGTAGCAGCAGCAAGCAGCAGCAGCAGCAAGCAGCAGCAGCAAGCACCAGCAGCAGCAGCAGCAGTAGCAGCAAGCAGCAGCAGCAGTAGCAGCAAGCAGCAGCAGCAGCAGGAGCAGCACGCAGCAGCATCAGCAGCAAGCAGCAGCAGCAGCAGCAAGCAGCAAGCAGCAGCAACAGCAGCAAGCACCAGCAGCAGCAGCAGCAAGCAGCAGCAAGCACCAGCAGCAGCAGCAAGCAGCAGCAGCAGCAACCAGCAGCAGCAGCAGCAACCAGCAGCAGCAGAGCAGCAGCAGAGCAGCAGCAGAGCAGCAGCAGAGCAGCAGCAGAGCAGCAGCAGCAGCAGCAGCAGAGCAGCAGCAGCAGAGCAGCAGCAGCAGCAGCAGAGCAGCAGCAGAGCAGCAGCAGAGCAGCAGCAGCAGCAGCAGCAGAGCAGCAGCAGCGCAGCAGCAGAGCAGCAGCAGCAGCAGCAGAGCAGCAGCAGCAGAGCAGCAGCAGCAGAGCAGCAGCAGCAGCAGCAGCAGAGCAGCAGCAGCAGCAGAGCAGCA
The DNA here is from genome assembly GCF_052857255.1 of Amblyomma americanum. Lineage (NCBI taxonomy): Eukaryota > Metazoa > Arthropoda > Arachnida > Ixodida > Ixodidae > Amblyomma > Amblyomma americanum. The sequence continues at coordinate 16,791 of NW_027526827.1, read as the reverse complement.
GCAGAGCAGCAGCAGAGCAGCAGCAGCAGAGCAGCAGCAGCAGAGCAGCAGCAGCAGCAGCAGAGCAGCAGCAGCAGCAGAGCAGCAGCAGCAGCAGCAGCAGAGCAGCAGCAGCAGCAGAGCAGCAGCAGAGCAGCAGCAGAGCAGCAGCAGCAGCAGAACAGCAGCAGAGCAGCAGCAGCAGCAGCAGCAGAGCAGCAGCAGCAGCAGCAGCAGAGCAGCAGCAGAGCAGCAGCAGAGCAGCAGAAGAGCAGCAGCAGAGCAGCAGCAGCAGCAGCAGCAGAGCAGCAGCAGAGCAGCAGCAGAGCAGCAGCAGCAGCAGCAGCAGCAGAGCAGAGCAGCAGCAGAGCAGCAGCAGCAGCAGCAGCAGCAGCAGAGCAGCAGCAGAGCAGCAGCAGAGCAGCAGCAGAGCAGCAGCAGCAGCAGCAGCAGAGCAGCAGCAGCAGAGCAGCAGCAGCAGCAGCAGAGCAGCAGCAGAGCAGCAGCAGAGCAGCAGCAGCAGCAGCAGCAGAGCAGCAGCAGAGCAGCAGCAGGGCAGCAGCAGCAGCAGCAGCAGAGCAGCAGCAGCAGAGCAGCAGCAGCAGAGCAGCAGCAGCAGCAGAGCAGCAGCAGCAGAGCAGCAGCAGAGCAGCAGCAGAGCAGCAGCAGCAGAGCAGCAGCAGCAGCAGCAGCAGAGCAGCAGCAGCAGCAGAGCAGCAGCAGCAGCAGAGCAGCAGCAGCAGCAGAGCAGCAGCAGAGCAGCAGCAGAGCAGCAGCAGCAGCAGCAGCAGCAGAGCAGCAGCAGAGCAGCAGCAGCAGCAGAGCAGCAGCAGCAGCAGCAGAGCAGCAGCAGAGCAGCAGCAGAGCAGCAGAAGAGCAGCAGCAGAGCAGCAGCAGCAGCAGCAGCAGAGCAGCAGCAGAGCAGCAGCAGCAGCAGCAGCAGCAGCAGAGCAGAGCAGCAGCAGAGCAGCAGCAGCAGCAGCAGAGCAGCAGCAGAGCAGCAGCAGCAGAGCAGCAGCAGCAGCAGCAGCAGCAGCAGCAGCAGCAGCAGAGCAGCAGCAGCAGCAGAGCAGCAGCAGCAGCAGAGCAGCAGCAGCAGAGCAGCAGCAGCAGAGCAGCAGCAGCAGCAGAGCAGCAGCAGAGCAGCAGCAGCAGCAGCAGCAGCAGCAGAGCAGCAGCAGCAGCAGCAGCAGCAGAGCAGCAGCAGCAAAGCAGCAGCAGCAGAGCAGCAGCAGCAGAGCAGCAGCAGCAGCAGAGCAGCAGCAGCAGCAGAGCAGCAGCAGCAGCAGAGCAGCAGCAGCAGCAGAGCAGCAGCAGCAGAGCAGCAGCAGCAGAGCAGCAGCAGCAGAGCAGCAGCAGCAGAGCAGCACCAGCAGCAGCAGCAGAGCAGCACCACCAGCAGCAGCAGCAGAGCAGCACCAGCAGAGCAGCAGCAGCAGAGCAGCAGCAGCAGAGCAGCAGCAGCAGCAGCAGCAGATCAGCAGCAGCAGCAGAGCAGCAGCAGCAGCAGCAGCAGCAGCAGCAGCAGCAGAGCAGCAGCAGCAGCAGAGCAGCAGCAGCAGCAGAGCAGCAGCAGCAGCAGAGCAGCAGCAGCAGCAGAGCAGCAGCAGAGCAGCAGCAGCAGCAGAGCAGCAGCAGCAGCAGCAGCAGCAGAGCAGCAGCAGCAGCAGAGCAGCAGCAGCAGCAGAGCAGCAGCAGCAGCAGAGCAGCAGCAGCAGCAAAGCACCAGCAGCAGCAGAGCAGCAGCAGCAGAGCAGCAGCAGAGCAGCAGCAGCAGCAGCGGCAGCAGAGCAGCAGCAGAGCAGCAGCAGAGTAGCAGCAGCAGCAGCAGCAGAGCAGCAGCAGAGCAGCAGCAGAGCAGCAGCAGCAGCAGCAGAGCAGCAGCAGAGCAGCAGCAGAGCAGCAGCAGCAGAGCAGCAGCAGAGCAGCAGCAGAGCAGCAGCAGCAGCAGCAGAGCAGCAGCAGCAGAGCAGCAGCAGCAGCAGCAGCAGAGCAGCAGCAGCAGAGCAGCAGCAGCAGAGCAGCAGCAGCAGCAGCAGAGCAGCAGCAGAGCAGCAGCAGAGCAGCAGCAGCAGCAGCAGCAGAGCAGCAGCAGCAGAGCAGCAGCAGCAGAGCAGCAGCAGCAGCAGAGCAGCAGAGCAGCAGCAGCAGAGCAGCAGCAGCAGCAGCAGCAGAGCAGCAGCAGAGCAGCAGCAGCAGCAGCAGCAGAGCAGCAGCAGAGCAGCAGCAGAGCAGCAGCAGCAGCAGCAGAGCAGCAGCAGCAGCAGCAGCAGCAGCAGAGCAGCAGCAGCAGAGCAGCAGCAGAGCAGCAGCAGAGCAGCAGCAGCAGAGCAGCAGCAGCAGCAGCAGCAGAGCAGCAGCAGCAGAGCAGCAGCAGCAGCAGCAGCAGCAGAGCAGCAGCAGCAGAGCAGCAGCAGCAGCAGAGCAGCAGCAGAGCAGCAGCAGAGCAGCAGCAGCAGCAGCAGCAGAGCAGCAGCAGCAGAGCAGCAGCAGCAGCAGCAGCAGCAGTAGCAGAGCAGCAGCAGCAGAGCAGCAGCAGCAGCAGAGCAGCAGCAGAGCAGCAGCAGAGCAGCAGCAGAGCAGCAGCAGAGCAGCAGCAGCAGCAGCAGAGCAGCAGCAGCAGCAGCAGCAGCAGCAGAGCAGAGCAGCAGCAGAGCAGCAGCAGAGCAGCAGCAGAGCAGCAGCAGCAGCAGCAGCAGAGCAGCAGCAGAGCAGCAGCAGCAGCAGCAGAGCAGCAGCAGCAGAGCAGCAGCAGCAGAGCAGCAGCAGCAGAGCAGCAGCAGCAGAGCAGCAGCAGCAGCAGCAGCAGCAGAGCAGCAGCAGAGCAGCAGCAGCAGCAGAGCAGCAGCAGCAGAGCAGCAGCAGCAGAGCAGCAGCAGCAGAGCAGCAGCAGCAGAGCAGCAGCAGCAGCAGAGCAGCAGCAGCAGCAGAGCAGCAGCAGCAGCAGAGCAGCAGCAGCAGCAGAGCAGCAGCAGCAGAGCAGCAGCAGCAGCAGCAGCAGCAGCAGCAGCAGCAGCAGCAGAGCAGCAGCAGAGCAGCAGCAGAGCAGCAGCAGCAGCAGCAGAGCAGCAGCAGAGCAGCAGCTGCAGCAGCAGCAGCAGAGCAGCAGCAGCAGCAGAGCAGCAGCAGCAGCAGAGCAGCAGCAGCAGCAGAGCAGCAGCAGCAGCAGCAGCAGCAGCAGCAGCAGCAGCAGCAGCAGAGCAGCAGCAGCAGCAGCAGAGCAGCAGCAGAGCAGCAGCAGCAGCAGAGCAGCAGCAGAGCAGCAGTAGAGCAGCAGCAGCAGCATCAGAGCAGCAGCAGCAGAGCAGCAGCATCAGAGCAGCAGCAGCAGAGCAGCAGAAGCAGAGCAGCAGCAGCAGCAGAGCAGCAGCAGCAGCAGAGCAGCAGCAGCAGCAGCAGCAGAGCAGCAGCAGAAGCAGAGCAGCAGCAGCAGCAGAGCAGCAGCAGCAGCAGAGCAGCAGCAGCAGCAGAGCAGCAGCAGCAGCAGAGCAGCAGCAGCAGAGCAGCAGCAGCAGAGCAGCAGCAGCAGAGCAGCAGCAGCAGCAGCAGCAGAGCAGCAGCAGCAGCAGCAGAGCAGCAGCAGCAGAGCAGCAGCAGCAGAGCAGCAGCAGCAGCAGCAGCAGCAGCAGAGCAGCAGCAGAGCAGCAGCAGCAGCAGCAGCAGAGCAGCAGCAGCAGAGCAGCAGCAGCAGCAGAGCAGCAGCAGCAGAGCAGCAGCAGAGCAGCAGCAGCAGCAGCAGCAGAGCAGCAGCAGCAGCAGCAGCAGCAGCAGCAGCAGCAGCAGCAGCAGCAGAGCAGCAGCAGCAGCAGCAGCAGCAGAGCAGCAGCAGCAGCAGAGCAGCAGCAGCAGAGCAGCAGCAGAGCAGCAGCAGCAGCAGCAGAGCAGCAGCAGAGCAGCAGCAGCAGCATCATAGCAGCAGCAGCAGAGCAGCAGCAGCAGAGCAGCAGAAGCAGAGCAGCAGCAGCAGCAGCAAGCAGCAGCAGCAGCAGCAGCAGCAAGCAGCAGCAGCAGCAAGGAGCAGCAGCAGAAAGCAGCAGCAGAAGCAAGCAGCAGCAGCAGCAGCAAGCAGTAGCAGCAGCAGCAAGCAGCAGCAGCAGCAAGCACCTGCAGCAGCAGCAGCAGCAGCAAGCAGCAGCATCAGCAGCAAGCAGCATCTGCAGAAAGCAGCAGCAGCAAGCAGCAACAGCAGCATCAAGCAGCAGCAGCAGCAAGAAGCAGCAGCAGCAGCAAGAAGCAGCAGCAGCTGCAAGCAGCAGCAGCAGCAACAGCAGCAAGCAGCAGCAGCAATCAGCAGCAGAAGCAGCAGCAGCAGCAAGCAGCCGCAGCAGCAGCAAGCAGCAGCAGCAGCAAGCAGCTGCAGCAGCAAGCAGCTGCAGCAGCAGCAAGCAGCAGCAGCAGCAGCAGCAAGCAGCAGCAGCAAGCAGCAGCAGCAAGAAGCAGCAGCAGCAAGCAGCAGTTGCAGCAAGCATCAGCAAGCAGCAGCAGCAGCAAGCATCAGATGCAAGAAGCAGCAGCAGCAACAGCAGCAAGCAGCAGCAGCAAGCAAGCAGCAGCAGCAGCAGCAGCAGCAGCAGCAGCAGCAAGAAGCAGCAGCACAGCAGAGCACCAGCAGCAGCAGCAGAGCAGTAGCAGCAAGCAGCAGCAGCAGTAGCAGCAAGCAGCAGCAGCAGCAGAGCAGCACGCAGCAGCATCAGCAGCAAGCAGCAGCAGCAGCAGCAGTAGCAGCAGCAGCACCAGCAGCAGCAGCAGCAGCAGCACCAGCAGCAGCAGCAGCAAGCAGCAGCAAGCACCAGCAGCAGCAGCAAGCAGCAGCAGCAGCAACCAGCAGCAGCAGCAGCAACCAGCAGCAGCAGAGCAGCAGCAGAGCAGCAGCAGAGCAGCAGCAGCAGCAGCAGCAGCAGCAGCAGAGCAGCAGCAGCAGAGCAGCAGCAGCAGCAGCAGAGCAGCAGCAGAGCAGCAGCAGAGCAGCAGCAGCAGCAGCAGCAGAGCAGCAGCAGCAGCAGCAGCAGGCAGCAGCAGCAGCAGCAGCAGAGCAGCAGCAGCAGAGCAGCAGAGCAGAGCAGCAGCAGCAGCAGCAGCAGCAGAGCAGCAGCAGAGCAGCAGCAGAGCAGCAGCAGCAGAGCAGCAGCAGCAGAGCAGCAGCAGAGCAGCAGAAGAGCAGCAGCAGAGCAGCAGCAGCAGCAGCAGCAGAGCAGCAGCAGGCAGCAGCAGCAGCAGCAGCAGCAGCAGAGCAGAGCAGCAGCAGAGCAGCAGCAGCAGCAGCAGAGCAGCAGCAGAGCAGCAGCAGCAGAGCAGCAGCAGCAGCAGCAGCAGCAGCAGCAGAGCAGCAGCAGCAGCAGAGCAGCAGCAGCAGCAGCAGCAGCAGCAGCAGGCAGCAGCAGCAGAGCAGCAGCAGCAGAGCAGCAGCAGCAGCAGAGCAGCAGCAGGCAGCAGCAGCAGCAGCAGCAGCAGCAGCAGAGCAGCAGCAGCAGCAGCAGCAGAGCAGCAGCAGCAAAGCAGCAGCAGCAGAGCAGCAGCAGCAGAGCAGCAGCAGCAGCAGAGCAGCAGCAGCAGCAGAGCAGCAGCAGCAGCAGAGCAGCAGCAGCAGAGCAGCAGCAGCAGAGCAGCAGCAGCAGAGCAGCAGCAGCAGAGCAGCACCAGCAGCAGCAGCAGAGCAGCACCACCAGCAGCAGCAGCAGAGCAGCACAGCAGAGCAGCAGCAGCAGAGCAGCAGCAGCAGAGCAGCAGCAGCAGCAGCAGCAGATCAGCAGCAGCAGCAGAGCAGCAGCAGCAGCAGCAGCAGCAGAGCAGCAGCAGAGCAGCAGCAGCAGCAGCAGCAGAGCAGCAGCAGAGCAGCAGCAGAGCAGCAGCAGCAGCAGCAGCAGCAGAGCAGCAGCAGCAGAGCAGCAGCAGCAGCAGAGCAGCAGCAGCAGCAGAGCAGCAGCAGCAGCAGAGCAGCAGCAGCAGAGCAGCAGCAGCAGCAGAGCAGCAGCAGAGCAGCAGCAGCAGCAGAGCAGCAGCAGCAGCAGCAGCAGCAGCAGCAGCAGCAGAGCAGCAGCAGCAGCAGCAGCAGCAGCAGCAGCAGAGCAGCAGCAGCAGCAGAGCAGCAGCAGCAGCAAAGCAGCAGCAGCAGCAGAGCAGCAGCAGCAGCAGAGCAGCAGCAGAGCAGCAGCAGCAGAGCAGCAGCAGAGCAGCAGCAGCAGAGCAGCAGCAGCAGCAGCAGAGCAGCAGCAGCAGAGCAGCAGCAGCAGAGCAGCAGCAGCAGCAGCAGAGCAGCAGCAGAGCAGCAGCAGAGCAGCAGCAGCAGCAGCAGAGCAGCAGCAGCAGAGCAGCAGCAGCAGAGCAGCAGCAGCAGCAGAGCAGCAGCAGCAGAGCAGCAGCAGCAGCAGAGCAGCAGCAGCAGAGCAGCAGCAGCAGCAGAGCAGCAGCAGCAGCAGCAGCAGAGCAGCAGCAGCAGCAGCAGCAAGCAGCAGCAGCAGAGCAGCAGCAGCAGCAGCAGCAGCAGCAGCAGAGCAGCAGCAGCAGAGCAGCAGCAGAGCAGCAGCAGAGCAGCAGCAGCAGCAGCAGCAGCAGCAGCAGAGCAGCAGCAGCAGAGCAGCAGCAGCAGCAGCAGCAGCAGTAGCAGAGCAGCAGCAGCAGAGCAGCAGCAGCAGCAGCAGAGCAGCAGCAGAGCAGCAGCAGAGCAGCAGCAGAGCAGCAGCAGCAGCAGCAGAGCAGCAGCAGCAGCAGCAGCAGCAGCAGCAGCAGAGCAGAGCAGCAGCAGAGCAGCAGCAGAGCAGCAGCAGAGCAGCAGCAGCAGCAGCAGCAGCAGAGCAGCAGCAGCAGCAGCAGAGCAGCAGCAGCAGCAGAGCAGCAGCAGCAGAGCAGCAGCAGCAGAGCAGCAGCAGCAGAGCAGCAGCAGCAGCAGCAGCAGCAGCAGCAGAGCAGCAGCAGAGCAGCAGCAGCAGCAGCAGAGCAGCAGCAGCAGAGCAGCAGCAGCAGAGCAGCAGCAGCAGCAGCAGAGCAGCAGCAGCAGCAGAGCAGCAGCAGCAGCAGCAGCAGCAGCAGAGCAGCAGCAGCAGCAGCAGCAGCAGAGCAGCAGCAGAGCAGCAGCAGAGCAGCAGCAGAGCAGCAGCAGCAGCAGCAGCAGAGCAGCAGCAGAGCAGCAGCAGCAGCAGCAGCAGAGCAGCAGCAGCAGCAGCAGCAGCAGCAGCAGCAGCAGCAGCAGCAGCAGCAGCAGCAGCAGAGCAGCAGCAGAGCAGCAGCAGCAGCAGAGCAGCAGCAGAGCAGCAGCAGAGCAGCAGCAGCAGCAGCAGCAGCAGCAGAGCAGCAGCAGCAGAGCAGCAGCAGCAGAGCAGCAGCAGCAGAGCAGCAGAAGCAGAGCAGCAGCAGCAGCAGCAGCAGCAGCAGCAGCAGCAGAGCAGCAGCAGCAGCAGAGCAGCAGCAGCAGCAGCAGAGCAGCAGCAGCAGCAGCAGAGCAGCAGCAGCAAAGAGCAGCAGCAGCAGCAGAGCAGCAGCAGCAGCAGAGCAGCAGCAGCAGAGCAGCAGCAGCAGAGCAGCAGCAGCAGCAGCAGCAGCAGCAGCAGAGCAGCAGCAGCAGCAGCAGCCAGAGCAGCAGCAGCAGCAGCTGAGCAGCAGCAGCAGCAGCAGCAGCAGCAGCAGAGCAGCAGCAGCAGCAGCAGAGCAGCAGCAGCAGAGCAGCAGCAGCAGCAGAGCAGCAGCAGCAGAGCAGCAGCAGAGCAGCAGCAGAGCAGCAGCAGAGCAGCAGCAGCAGCAGCAGCAGCAGAGCAGCAGCAGCAGCAGCAGCAGAGCAGCAGCAGCAGCAGCAGCAGCAGTAGAGCAGAGCAGAGCAGCAGCAGAGCAGCAGCAGAGCAGCAGCAGAGCAGCAGCAGCAGCAGAGCAGCAGCTGCAGCAGAGCAGCAGCAGCAGCAGAGCAGCAGCAGCAGCAGCAGCAGAGCAGCAGCAGCAGAGCAGCAGCAGCAGAGCAGCAGCAGCAGCAGCAGAGCAGCAGCAGCAGCAGAGCAGCAGCAGCAGCAGAGCAGCAGCAGCAGAGCAGCAGCAGCAGCAGCAGCAGCAGCAGCAGAGCAGCAGCAGCAGCAGAGCAGCAGCAGCAGCAGAGCAGCTGCAGCAGCAGAGCAGCAGCAGCAGAGCAGCAGCAGCAGCAGAGCAGCAGCAGCAGAGCAGCAGCAGCAGAGCAGCAGCAGCAGCAGCAGCAGAGCAGCAGCAGCAGAGCAGCAGCAGCAGCAGCAGCAGCAGAGCAGCAGCAGAGCAGCAGCAGCAGCAGTAGCAGCAGCAGAGCAGCAGCAGCAGAGCAGCAGCAGCAGAGCAGCAGCAGAGCAGCAGCAGCAGCAGCAGAGCAGCAGCAGCAGCAGAGCAGCAGCAGAGCAGCAGCAGCAGCAGCAGCAGAGCAGCAGCAGAGCAGCAGCAGAGCAGCAGCAGCAGCAGAGCAGCAGCAGAGCAGCAGCAGCAGCAGAGCAGCAGCAGCAGCAGCAGCAGAGCAGCAGCAGCAGAGCAGAAGCAGCAGCAGAGCAGCAGCAGCAGCAGCAGAGCAGCAGCAGCAGCAGAGCAGCAGCAGCAGCAGAGCAGCAGCAGCAGCAGCAGAGCAGCAGCAGCAGAGCAGCAGCAGCAGAGCAGCAGCAGCAGAGCAGCAGCAGCAGAGCAGCAGCAGCAGAGCAGCAGCAGCAGCAGAGCAGCAGCAGCAGCAGAGCAGCAGCAGCAGCAGAGCAGCAGCAGAGCAGCAGCAGCAGCAGAGCAGCAGCAGAGCAGCAGCAGCAGCAGAGCAGCAGCAGCAGCAGAGCAGCAGCAGAGCAGAGCAGCAGCAGCAGAGCAGCAGCAGCAAGCAGCAGCAGCAGAGCAGCAGCAGCAGAGCAGCAGCAGCAGAGCAGCAGCAGCAGAGCAGCAGAGCAGCAGCAGCAGAGCAGCAGCAGCAGAGCAGGCAGCAGCAGCAGCAGAGCAGCAGCAGCAGCAGAGCAGCAGCAGAGCAGCAGCAGCAGCAGAGCAGCAGCAGAGCAGCAGCAGCAGAGCAGCAGCAGCAGAGCTGCAGCAGCAGCAGCAGCAGCAGCAGCAGAGCAGCAGCAGCAGAGCAGCAGCAGAGCAGCAGCAGCAGCAGCAGCAGCAGCAGCAGCAGCAGCAGCAGCAGCAGCAGAGCAGCAGCAGCAGCAGCAGCAGAGCAGCAGCAGGCAGCAGCAGAGCAGCAGCAGAGCAGCAGCAGCAGAGCAGCAGAGCAGAGCAGCAGCAGCAGCAGAGCAGCAGCAGCAGAGCAGCAGCAGCAGAGCAGCAGCAGAGCAGCAGCAGAGCAGCAGCAGCAGCAGCAGCAGAGCAGCAGCAGAGCAGCAGCAGAGCAGCAGCAGAGCAGCAGCAGCAGCAGCAGCAGAGCAGCAGCAGAGCAGCAGCAGCAGCAGCAGAGCAGCAGCAGAGCAGCAGCAGAGCAGCAGCAGCAGCAGCAGAGCAGCAGCAGCAGAGCAGCAGCAGCAGCAGCAGCAGCAGAGCAGCAGCAGCAGCAGAGCAGCAGCAGAGCAGCAGCAGCAGCAGAGCAGCAGCAGCAGCAGCAGCAGAGCAGCAGCAGAGCAGCAGCAGCAGCAGCAGCAGAGCAGCAGCAGCAGAGCAGCAGCAGCAGAGCAGCAGCAGCAGCAGCAGCAGAGCAGCAGCAGCAGAGCAGCAGCACAGCAGCAGCAGAGCAGCAGCAGAGCAGCAGCAGCAGCAGCAGCAGAGCAGCAGCAGAGCAGCAGCAGCAGCAGCAGCAGCAGCAGCAGCAGCAGCAGAGCAGCAGCAGAGCAGCAGCAGAGCAGCAGCAGAGCAGCAGCAGGCAGCAGCAGAGCAGCAGCAGAGCAGCAGCAGCAGCAGCAGCAGAGCAGAGCAGCAGAGCAGCAGCAGCAGAGCAGCAGCAGCAGCAGCAGAGCAGCAGCAGCAGCAGCAGCAGCAGCAGCAGCAGCAGAGCAGCAGCAGCAGCAGAGCAGCAGCAGCAGAGCAGCAGCAGCAGCAGCAGCAGCAGCAGAGCAGCAGAAGCAGAGCAGCAGCAGCAGCAAGCAGAGCAGCAGCAGCAGCAGAGCAGCAGCAGCAGCAGAGCAGCAGCAGCAGCAGCAGAGCAGCAGCAGCAGCAGCAGAGCAGCAGCAGCAAGAGCAGCAGCAGCAGCAGAGCAGCAGCAGCAGCAGAGCAGCAGCAGCAGAGCAGCAGCAGCAGAGCAGCAGCAGCAGAGCAGCAGCAGCAGCAGCAGAGCAGCAGCAGCAGCAGCAGCAGAGCAGCAGCAGCAGCAGCTGAGCAGCAGCAGCAGCAGCAGCAGCAGCAGCAGCAGAGCAGCAGCAGCAGCAAGCAGCAGAGCAGCAGCAGCAGAGCAGCAGCAGCAGCAGAGCAGCAGCAGCAGAGCAGCAGCAGAGCAGCAGCAGAGCAGCAGCAGAGCAGCAGCAGCAGCAGCAGCAGCAGCAGAGCAGCAGCAGCAGCAGCAGCAGCAGCAGCAGCAGCAGCAGCAGCAGCAGCAGTAGAGCAGCAGCAGAGCAGCAGCAGAGCAGCAGCAGAGCAGCAGCAGAGCAGCAGCAGCAGCAGAGCAGCAGCTGCAGCAGAGCAGCAGCAGCAGCAGCAGCAGAGCAGCAGCAGCAGCAGCAGCCAGAGCAGCAGCAGCAGAGCAGCAGCAGCAGAGCAGCAGCAGCAGCAGCAGAGCAGCAGCAGCAGCAGAGCAGCAGCAGCAGCAGAGCAGCAGCAGCAGAGCAGCAGCAGCAGCAGAGCAGCAGCAGCAGCAGAGCAGCAGCAGCAGCAGAGCAGCAGCAGCAGCAGAGCAGCTGCAGCAGCAGGCAGCAGCAGAGCAGAGCAGCAGCAGGCAGCAGCAGAGCAGCAGCAGCAGCAGAGCAGCAGCAGAGCAGCAGCAGAGCAGCAGCAGCAGCAGAGCAGCAGCAGCAGAGCAGCAGCAGCAGAGCAGCAGCAGCAGAGCAGCAGCAGCAGAGCAGCAGAAGCAGAGCAGCAGCAGCAGCAGCAGAGCAGCAGCAGCAGCAGCAGCAGCAGCAGAGCAGCAGCAGCAGCAGCAGAGCAGCAGCAGCAGCAGCAGAGCAGCAGCAGCAAGAGCAGCAGCAGCAGCAGAGCAGCAGCAGCAGCAGAGCAGCAGCAGCAGAGCAGCAGCAGCAGAGCAGCAGCAGCAGCAGCAGAGAGCAGCAGCAGCAGCAGCAGCAGCAGAGCAGCAGCAGCAGCAGCAGAGCAGCAGCAGCAGCAGCAGCAGCAGCAGCAGCAGCAGCAGCAGCAGAGCAGCAGCAGCAGAGCAGCAGCAGCAGCAGAGCAGCAGCAGCAGAGCAGCAGCAGAGCAGCAGCAGCAGCAGCAGAGCAGCAGCAGCAGCAGCAGCAGCAGCAGCAGAGCAGCAGCAGCAGCAGCAGCAGCAGCAGCAGCAGCAGCAGCAGCAGCAGTAGAGCAGCAGCAGAGCAGCAGCAGAGCAGCAGCAGCAGCAGCAGAGCAGCAGCAGCAGCAGAGCAGCAGCTGCAGCAGAGCAGCAGCAGCAGCAGCAGCAGAGCAGCAGCAGCAGCAGCAGCAGAGCCAGCAGCAGCAGAGCAGCAGCAGCAGAGCAGCAGCAGCAGCAGCAGAGCAGCAGCAGCAGCAGAGCAGCAGCAGCAGCAGAGCAGCAGCAGCAGAGCAGCAGCAGGAGCAGAGCAGCAGCAGCAGCAGAGCAGCAGCAGCAGCAGAGCAGCAGCAGCAGCAGAGCAGCTGCAGCAGCAGAGCAGCAGCAGCAGCAGAGCAGCAGCAGCAGCAGAGCAGCAGCAGCAGAGCAGCAGCAGCAGAGCAGCAGCAGCAGCAGCAGCAGCAGAGCAGCAGCAGAGCAGCAGCAGCAGCAGTAGCAGCAGCAGAGCAGCAGCAGCAGAGCAGCAGCAGCAGAGCAGCAGCAGAGCAGCAGCAGCAGCAGCAGAGCAGCAGCAGCAGCAGAAGCAGCAGCAGAGCAGCAGCAGCAGCAGCAGCAGAGCAGCAGCAGAGCAGCAGCAGAGCAGCAGCAGCAGCAGCAGCAGCAGAGCAGCAGCAGCAGCAGCAGAGCAGCAGCAGCAGCAGCAGCAGCAGAGCAGCAGCAGCAGAGCAGAAGCAGCAGCAGAGCAGCTGCAGCAGCAGCAGAGCAGCAGCAGCAGCAGCAGCAGCAGCAGCAGCAGCAGCAGCAGCAGCAGAGCAGCAGCAGCAGAGCAGCAGCAGCAGAGCAGCAGCAGCAGAGCAGCAGCAGCAGAGCAGCAGCAGCAGCAGAGCAGCAGCAGCAGAGCAGCAGCAGCAGCAGAGCAGCAGCAGCAGCAGAGCAGCAGCAGCAGCAGCAGCAGCAGCAGAGCAGCAGCAGCAGCAGCAGCAGAGCAGCTGCAGCAGCAGAGCAGCAGCAGCAGCAGAGCAGCAGCAGCAGCAGAGCAGCAGCAGCAGAGCAGCAGCAGCAGAGCAGCAGCAGCAGAGCAGCAGCAGCAGAGCAGCAGCAGCAGAGCAGCAGCAGCAGAGCAGCAGCAGCAGCAGCAGAGCAGCAGCAGCAGAGCAGCAGCAGCAGAGCAGCAGCAGCAGCAGCAGAGCAGCAGCAGCAGCAGAGCAGCAGCAGAGCAGCAGCAGCAGCAGAGCAGCAGCAGAGCAGCAGCAGCAGAGCAGCAGCAGCAGAGCTGCAGCAGCAGAGCAGCAGCAGCAGCAGAGCAGCAGCAGCAGAGCAGCAGCAGAGCAGCAGCAGCAGCAGCAGAGCAGCAGCAGCAGCAGCAGCAGCAGCAGCAGCAGCAGCAGAGCAGCAGCAGCAGCAGCAGCAGAGCAGCAGCAGAGCAGCAGCAGAGCAGCAGCAGAGCAGCAGCAGCAGAGCAGCAGCAGAGCAGCAGCAGCAGCAGAGCAGCAGCAGCAGAGCAGCAGCAGCAGAGCAGCAGCAGAGCAGCAGCAGAGCAGCAGCAGCAGCAGCAGCAGAGCAGCAGCAGAGCAGCAGCAGAGCAGCAGCAGCAGCAGCAGAGCAGCAGCAGCAGCAGCAGCAGAGCAGCAGCAGAGCAGCAGCAGCAGCAGCAGAGCATCAGCAGAGCAGCAGCAGAGCAGCAGCAGCAGCAGCAGAGCAGCAGCAGCAGAGCAGCAGCAGCAGCAGCAGCAGAGCAGCAGCAGAGCAGCAGCAGCAGCAGAGCAGCAGCAGCAGCAGAGCAGCAGCAGCAGCAGCAGCAGAGCAGCAGCAGAGCAGCAGCAGCAGCAGCAGCAGAGCAGCAGCAGCAGAGCAGCAGCAGCAGAGCAGCAGCAGCAGCAGCAGCAGAGCAGCAGCAGCAGAGCAGCAGCACGCAGCAGCAGAGCAGCAGCAGAGCAGCAGCAGCAGCAGCAGCAGAGCAGCAGCAGAGCAGCAGCAGCAGCAGCAGCAGAGCAGCAGCAGCAGCAGCAGAGCAGCAGCAGAGCAGCAGCAGAGCAGCAGCAGAGCAGCAGCAGAGCAGCAGCAGCAGCAGAGCAGCAGCAAGCAGCAGCAGCAGCAGCAGCAGAGCAGAGCAGCAGCAGAGCAGCAGCAGAGCAGCAGCAGCAGCAGCAGAGCAGCAGCAGAGCAGCAGCAGCAGCAGCAGCAGCAGAGCAGCAGCAGCAGCAGAGCAGCAGCAGCAGAGCAGCAGCAGCAGCAGCAGCAGCAGAGCAGCAGCAGCAGCAGAGCAGCAGCAGCAGCAGAGCAGCAGCAGCAGAGCAGCAGCAGCAGAGCAGCAGCAGCAGAGCAGCAGCAGCAGAGCAGCAGCAGCAGCAGCAGCAGCAGAGCAGCAGCAGCAGCAGGCAGCAGAGCAGCAGCAGCAGCAGCAGCAGCAGCAGCAGAGCAGCAGCAGCAGCAGCAGCAGCAGAGCAGCAGCAGCAGAGCAGCAGCAGCAGAGCAGCAGCAGCAGCAGCAGCAGAGCAGCAGCAGAGCAGCAGCAGGCAGAGCAGCAGCAGCAGAGCAGCAGCAGCAGAGCAGCAGCAGCAGCAGAGCAGCAGCAGCAGCAGCAAGCAGCAGCAGCAGCAGAGCAGCAGCAGCAGCAGAGCAGCAGCAGCAGCAGCAGCAGAGCAGCAGCAGCAGCAGCAGCAGCAGAGCAGCAGCAGCAGAGCAGCAGCAGCAGAGCAGCAGCAGCAGCAGAGCAGCAGCAGCAGCAGAGCAGCAGCAGCAGCAGAGCAGCAGCAGAGCAGCAGCAGCAGCAGAGCAGCAGCAGCAGCAGCAGCAGCAGCAGCAGCAGCAGAGCAGCAGCAGCAGCAGAGCAGCAGCAGCAGCAGAGCAGCAGCAGCAGCAGAGCAGCAGCAGCAGCAGAGCAGCAGCAGCAGCAGAGCAGCAGAGCAGAGCAGCAGCAGAGCAGCAGCAGAGCAGCAGCAGAGCAGCAGCAGCAGCAGCAGAGCAGCAGGAGAGCAGCAGCAGCAGCAGCAGCAGCAGAGCAGCAGCAGCAGCAGAGCAGCAGCAGCAGAGCAGCAGCAGCAGCAGAGCAGCAGCAGCAGCAGCAGCAGCAGAGCAGCAGCAGCAGCAGAGCAGCAGCAGCAGAGCAGCAGCAGCAGCAGCAGAGCAGCAGCAGCAGCAGCAGAGCAGCAGCAGCAGCAGAGCAGCAGCAGCAGCAGAGCAGCAGCAGCAGCAGAGCAGCAGCAGCAGCAGCAGAGCAGCAGCAGCAGCAGAGCAGCAGCAGCAGCAGAGCAGCAGCAGCAGAGCAGCAGCAGCAGAGCAGCAGCAGCAGAGCAGCAGCAGCAGAGCAGCAGCAGCAGAGCAGCAGCAAGCAGCAGAGCAGCAGCAGCAGCAGCAGCAGAGCAGCAGCAGCAGAGCAGCAGCAGCAGAGCAGCAGCAGCAGAGCAGCAGCAGCAGAGCAGCAGCAGCAGCAGAGCAGCAAGCAGCAGCAGCAGAGCAGCAGCAGCAGCAGCAGAGCAGCAGCAGCAGCAGCAGCAGCAGCAGAGCAGCAGCAGCAGAGCAGCAGCAGCAGAGCAGCAGCAGAGCAGCAGCAGCAGCAGAGCAGCAGCAGCAGCAGAGCAGCAGCAGCAAGCAGAGCAGCAGCAGCAGAGCAGAGCAGCAGCAGCAGAGCAGCAGCAGCAGCAGAGCAGCAGCAGCAGCAGAGCAGCAGCAGCAGAGCAGCAGCAGCCAGCAGAGCAGCAGCAGCAGCAGAGCAGCAGCAGAGCAGCAGCAGCAGCAGAGCAGCAGCAGCAGCAGCAGCAGAGCAGCAGCAGCAGCAGAGCAGCAGCAGCAGCAGCAGCAGCAGCAGCAGCAGAGCAGCAGCAGCAGCAGAGCAGCAGCAGCAGAGCAGCAGCAGCAGCAAAGCACCAGCAGCAGCAGAGCAGCAGCAGAGCAGCAGAGCAGCAGCAGAGCAGCAGCAGAGCAGCAGCAGCAGCAGCGGCAGCAGAGCAGCAGCAGAGCAGCAGCAGAGTAGCAGCAGCAGCAGCAGCAGAGCAGCAGCAGAGCAGCAGCAGAGCAGCAGCAGCAGCAGCAGAGCAGCAGCAGAGCAGCAGCAGAGCAGCAGCAGCAGAGCAGCAGCAGGAGGCAGCAGCAGCGCAGCAGCAGCAGCAGCAGAGCAGCAGCAGCAGAGCAGCAGCAGCAGCAGCAGCAGCAGAGCAGCAGCAGCAGCAGCAGAGCAGCAGCAGAGCAGCAGCAGAGCAGCAGCAGCAGCAGCAGCAGAGCAGCAGCAGCAGAGCAGCAGCAGAGCAGCAGCAGCAGCAGCGGCAGCAGAGCAGCAGCAGAGCAGCAGCAGAGTAGCAGCAGCAGCAGCAGCAGAGCAGCAGCAGAGCAGCAGCAGAGCAGCAGCAGCAGCAGCAGAGCAGCAGCAGAGCAGCAGCAGAGCAGCAGCCGCAGCAGCAGCAGCAGCAGCAGAGCAGCAGCAGCGAGCAGCAGCAGCAGAGCAGCAGCAGCAGCAGCAGCAGAGCAGCAGCAGCAGAGCAGCAGCAGCAGCAGCAGGAGCAGCAGCAGAGCAGCAGCAGCAGCAGCAGCAGCAGCAGCAGAGCAGCAGCAGGAGCAGCAGCAGCAGCAGAGCAGCAGAGCAGCAGCAGCAGAGCAGCAGCAGAGCAGCAGCAGAGCAGCAGCAGCAGCAGCAGCAGAGCAGCAGCAGAGCAGCAGCAGAGAGCAGCAGCCAGCAGCAGAGCAGCAGCAGAGCAGCAGCAGAGCAGCAGCAGCAGAGCAGCAGCAGCAGAGCAGCAGCAGAGCAGCAGCAGAGCAGCAGCAGCAGCAGCAGCAGAGCAGCAGCAGCAGAGCAGCAGCAGCAGCAGCAGCAGAGCAGCAGCAGCAGCAGCAGCAGCAGAGCAGCAGCAGCAGCAGCAGAGCAGCAGAGCAGCAGCAGAGCAGCAGAGCAGCAAGCAGCAGAGCAGCAGCAGCAGCAGCAGCAGCAGAGCAGCAGCAGAGCAGCAGCAGCAGAGCCAGCAGCAGAGCAGCAGCAGCAGCAGCAGCAGCAGAGCAGCAGCAGCAGCAGCAGCAGCAGCAGCAGCAGCAGCAGCAGCAGCAGCAGAGCAGCAAGCAGAGCAGCAGCAGAGCAGCAGCAGCAGCAGCAGCAGCAGCAGCAGCAGCAGCAGCAGCAGCAGAGCAGCAGCAGCAGCAGCAGCAGCAGCAGCAGCAGCAGCAGCAGCAGCAAGCAGAGCAGAGCAGCAGCAGAGCAGCAGCAGCAGCAGCAGAGCAGCTGCAGCAGCAGCAGCAGCAGCAGCAAGCAGCAGAGCAGCAGCAGCAGCAGCAGAGCAGCAGCAGCAGCAGCAGCAGAGCAGCAGCAGAGCAGCAGCAGCAGAGCAGCAGCAGCAGAGCAGCAGCAGCAGAGCAGCAGCAGCAGCAGAGCAGCAGCAGCAGCAGCAGCAGCAGCAGCAGCAGAGCAGCAGCAGCAGCAGAGCAGCAGCAGCAGCAGAGCAGCAGCAGCAGAGCAGCAGCAGCAGCAGCAGCAGCAGCAGAGCAGCAGCAGCAGCAGAGCAGCTGCAGCAGCAGAGCAGCAGCAGCAGCAGAGCAGCAGCAGCAGCAGAGCAG
>NW_027526826.1:0-33821 GCF_052857255.1 Amblyomma americanum | reverse complement strand
GCGCCGGATTTGTATCTTTCTCTTCCGAGAGCTCCAGCGCGAAGGTAAGAAAGAAGATAAGAAAAAAAAAGACGGGTCAGTTCAGGCGAACAAGCTGGACAATCTTTTGCAGGAACCAGCGGGGCAGTATTGCGTCCGTATCGTTCGTATATGTGTTGTCTGCAAGGGACAGCCTGCTGATGCAGAACAATGTCGCAACGAAACTCGCGGCGCTCTGCGCGACGAAGATTCGGGGAAAAGATGTCGTTAGCGCGAGTATGGGCAGGAGTGTTATTGATAGCCGGAGGACTAGATGAGTCTGTTGTCTCATATCGTATGAACAACCGCGCGAAGGTGATTAATTACGAAACTCTGGATTCATAAGGACGAGTCGAATAAGGCGAAGCTTGCGGGCGAGGGTTTGATTTTGAGGCCTGTTTGGGCTGCGATACGAACTGCATCTCCTGGTTGTTTACGAAGCCGAGAGGTACGGGCTCAAAGCATCAAAGCTGTATGGTTGTTTGTTTTTGTGAGTGCTATTTTTTTTCAGCGTTGGCGCGCGGCCCTGATGTATCCTGCTTTCCAACCGGGACAGGTTATTGTCGTGTGTTAGGTGCTACTGGATCATTCCTAAGTGGCCATGATAACACCAGACTGATCGTGCGACGGGGGGAACAGTTTATGACGATGTGAGCGGGTTGTACGAACAGTTCCGAATCTTGTTCGGCCATGGCGCTTCCGGCAGTCAGGATCATTCTTGCAGCGACGACAGCCAAGTGCGCTTATCAGCATCATTGCCGCCGAGCTTCCTTGCTTCTTCTATTACAATTTCGGTTAACGGCTTCTTTGAGCGGTGTAAGTTCACAGAAGTTCGCTTCTTTTCTTCTCTTGTGCGCATAAGTTCGCCAAAGTTCGCTTCTTTGATTCTCTTATGCCCAAAAGTTTTCCCAAGTTCGCTTCTTTGTTCTCTTATGATCGCAAATTCGCACAAGATTTCTTTTTGTTTCCCTATTTATCGGCACAATTTCGCTACAAAACTTGACAGAAGTTTAGTATTCTATTTTAACCGGCTAGCCGAACGGTTCCCCCATCGATCACCGGTCACAAGTGGTAGTGGTGTGAAATGCGGGTTTTAATATCCGAAGCGGCACGTAGTGTGTGATACTCCGTACTATCATAGGGTCGCGGTGTTCATTTAGATTGCCTAGTGTTCATTAACGTACGCTGACATCGCACACTATGCATGAGCAGTTTTGCGTTTCGCTTTTATCGAAACAGACCGCTGTGGCCGGGATTCGAACCCGCGACCTAAGGCTTAGCAGCCGAACGTTATAGACACTAAGCCAACACGGGGTCCCAATAAGCATTGAGAAGCCGAATCTCTCTGCGCTGTCTACACGCGAAGTATTCAAGAGGTGAGATTTTTTTTTTTGCCTTTGTAGCAGCATTGCTTTTTCGAAACAACTTTCAACGAAAATAAAAGGGCTCTTTATGCTCCTTCTCGTTTCAGACTTTGTTGTCGCTTTAACCACGCTCCCAAAAAACCCCTACACCGGCATTATTACAACACCGATGAGAATGGGAGAGGCTTATGCACCTGAGAAGGCTCGTCGCGTTTCGAGTACAACGAACCAAGATCGCTATAGGTCTTCATTCGCGCAGTCTATGAACTGCATAAAACTAAGCTGAAGGCGTTTAAAAAAAAAAGGCTCGCCCATTTCGGAACAGACAGAGTTTCTCATTTGCAATCGTCCATGGCCGACATTGAAGGCTGTTCGCTCCGAAACTTCTGTCTATAAGTGTTCCTTTATTCGCGACATTTTCTTTCGGTTCCTTTTTCACCCCGATTGTTCCTCCTGAGCCTGGTTTTCTATTTTCAAAGAAACGCTATTTCTCCCCCCCCCCCCCCTCAGTCCTGCTTCCCCCTCCTTTTTTTTCTATCTCCTGTATTCAGCCGGCTCTCCAGCGAAGCCATCTGTTGCCGAAACGCACGCTATCAGTTTATAGATTTTGCCGTCGCGTTTTCCTTCCTATAAGAGCGAGCGGCGGCGGAGCGCAGCTCGGTCTCTCCTCACCATCCGATCTGAATGCCCCCCCCCCCCCCGCTCCACCCTCTCACCGCCTGCTCCTTGGAGCAGAGCCATCTCCAGCCGCTCTCCATCTCCCCGAAGCCGTATTCGCGCGGGATCCATCTTTGTCCCGCTTCCCGTATGTGCGTCGGCATAGAACCTCCGCCGTCGAAACTCGGGCGTACAGTCGCTTCTTCCCTACTCCCTTTGTTCCCCGAGTTCTCGATCGCTTGCCGTCTTTTGCTTGCGCGCGCCGGAGCCTTCTTTCCTTCCCTCTTTCCCTAGGAGGTGAGTGTTCGTTTCCCGAATTCCCCAAACCACCCACCGCTTCCCCCTTTTTTTTCTGGCCTTGTTCCCAACCCACCCATTTTCAACTCGCGGAGAAAGAAAACTTCCTTTTGTGACGCTCCTGCACCAGTACTGTGCCTCATTCTCATGGCGACATGAAAGCGGCAATTCCTCGCCGAGTCTTTATCTTCGGCACAGAGGCGCGGGCGAGCGCGCCACCTTTTGTGAGGCGCGATTAGCCGCCCGTATCGGCGCTTCCGCGCGGACCCATTGTGCCTGGAAAGAGACAGACTACGCGCGCGCTCGCGCAGGCAGTTTCTGAAGCTGCAGCTGTCTAATGCGCGTTTCATTGCTTCCGGCGCCTATATCTGTCTATGCATCATCTCGGTTTAATAATCGAGCAGGCTTCGCTCGCGCCGAACGCTCGAGGAATACAGTGCGCGGTGGTTCTTTCTCGGCTGCACTGTCTCGCGTACTATATAGTAGCGAAGACTGTTTGTTGACTGGAGTCACGGCACGGTTTCAACAAGCGCTTTTGGATGGCGTTGTTCTGTCTAGATTGCAGTGTGTCTAACAGAAAAAAAAATGAGAGAGGAATAAAGAATGCTATTAAGGAAGGGCCTGAGACCCCGCCGCGGTGGCTCAGTGGTTAGGGCGCTCGACTACTGATCCGGAGTTCCCGGATTCGAACCCGACCGCGGCGGCTGCGTCTTTATGGAGGAAAAACGCCAAGGCGCCCGTGTGCTGTGCGATGTCAGTGCACGTTAAAGATCCCCAGGTGGTCGAAATTATTCCGGAGCCCTCCACTGCGGCACCTCTTCTTCCTTTCTTCTTTCACTCCCTCCTTTATCCCTTCCCTTACGGCGCGGTTTAGGTGTCCAACGATATACCAGACAGATACTGCGTCATTTCCTTTCCCCCAAAACCAATTATTAATTATTAAGGAAGGGCCTGAGTACGCTAGGTTTTAAGTTCAGTCTGCCTAACGTCATGTTTGCCTTCTCTATTTCTAGGTCGTTATATCGATAAAAAAATTTAGCCAGAGACACTTAAGACTGGAATGCGAAAGCTTGTCGTAGATTCAAGACGTTGACATTTGGTGTAGGTTTGTGGGCGGAGTTGATTTCAGGCGATGCCTTTTTTTTTTAGAAGAATGACGCACGCGTGCGCGTTTGACACCACCCGGAACGGTGTACCACGAATGGTTGCATCACAATATTGATACGAAAGTCTAAGAAGGCATACAGTTTAAGATGCGTATGTCGACGGTTCGAATCCACGTCGCAGGCTTGCCTTTAACTAAACTAGCATATGTAAGCTTTATGCAACGAGAAATCGTATGAAACCACCCGGTACGGCTTGCCTTCAACTAAACTAGCCTCATGTAAGCTTTATGCAACGAGAAATCGTATGAAACCCCCCGGTACGGCTTGCCTTCAATTAAACTAGCATATGTAAGCTTTATGCTGCGAGAAGTCGTATGAAACCACCAGGTACGGCTTGCCTTCAACTAAACTAGCACATGTAAGCTTTATGCAACGAGAAGTCGTTTGAAACCACCCGGTACGGCTTGCCTTCAACTAAACTTGTGCATGTAAGCATTATGCCATGAGAAAGCGTACGACACCACTCGGAACGCGTTGTACGACAAACTTTTGCGTCACAATTTTGGTACAAATGTCGGTAAAACTGGCGCCACCTGGAAGTCCGCATGTGGTGGGTATATACTGACGAACGACATGTCTAGGAGTAACGGGTTCTGATACGGGTCCCGTAAAATATCTGACACGGGTCCCATTTGAACCCAACATATTGGACTTATTTTTGGAAATGTGGCGGAGTGCTTGAAGGTTGTTTCACTTCCGCCACCGGTTGGCCCGGTATTGCACTGCCTCCGGGATCGGCCTGGGTCATTATACCGCGCGTCTTTTCTATCCTGTCTATCTGTCCAATCTTTGAACTCTCCTACTATCTGCACATGGTAGCGATTGCATGGCTCGGCTTGAGCCAGTGATCAGGCCTGTGCACTTATCCTTTTCTTTCTTCCTGGAAACAACAGACAGACATGTCTAGGATTGTCTGAAGTGGCGGTGCTCGGCTTGCTGTGTGCGTCATACGACAGCTTTATGACGTCACAGTAGTTTTTCTACCATCGCTGTGATTTTCAGTACCATCTGCGAGTACGCGCGCGCGCGCGCACACACACACACACACACACACACACACACACACACACACACACACACACACACACACACACACTCACACTCACACTCACACTCACACTCACACTCACACACACGCACACACACACCGCCGGATTTTCTCAAAATGGCAGTAGTTATTGATTTGGCAGTTCCATAGCGTTAAAAGCTGTTGATGCCTTTGCATAGAGTTTTGTGTCATTCTTCCAAAGTTTTGTTTGAGGACACCTATACGTCTGTCTGCACTCGAGCAGACATCTGTTTTGGACGTCTAGCCGTTGATTAAATGCTTTCCCGAAGGAGTCCAGAGGTGGCGACACGAGCGCAACGAAAATACATTGAAACGTATAGTCACTTCCGGTCCTGTGACGTCACTTCCGCTCCTGTGAATTGTCTGACGACGCATTTTTTTGTACCAATGAGGTAAAAATTTTGCCGACGCATGAAAAAAAAAAGTCGGTCAAGTGTCTAGGGGAATCCCCCAAGATGGAGTACATTTGTAATAATGGCTGCGCTTGGGTGGATGCAAGTGAGTAATTACTCACTTATTAAAAAAAAAGTCCCGACGGGTTGTGCTGTTCGTAACACTTTCGTAAAGGTTCCGGGCGGCCGCTTTTGACAATGCCTCGATTGTTCCCTGGCTTCGAGAGATGCACACATTTCTTTTGCTACTGTTCCTTGAAGATGATCGTTTATCGACCACATCACTGCAGTTAGCGCTTTTATTAAACAAGAAAGTATGGGCTCCTGCGTCGCACGAATCAATCTGTTCAATTCAGTGACTTCAGCTTGGAAGATCTTCGCGGTCTCGTAATCTCTCGCCATTTACACAAGATGAAAAAAAAAAACAGGACTTCATCGCATCCATCGTTTATGAACCGGGAGCTATCTGTGACACACTTCTGACTGACTGAAAAAAAAAAAAATCCGGAACTCGAAGTCTTGCTGAACGACAAGTCGCAAGACGGGTGCGAAATATGTTGTAGCTTGATGCGTTCATACCCAGCAGTAGTGGACAAAAGCATTTTTCTAAAACAATCAATATATACGCAGGTCACCCGATGACATTTTTTTTTTCTATTAACGTTTTCGCTAACGTCAAAAGCATTCCCAATCGGTTTTTCTATGCCAGTGTTAACTGTTCGATGGGATGGACGGAAACAATTTAAAAGGAATATTTTGCTACATATCAGAGGTAATGGACCATTACCTTCTATATATTCGTGTCTTACGTTTGTCCAGTTTCCGAAATTTTTGCTCGAGGAATATGGACATGTCTGGTGGGTGATCACATGTAATGTAAGATGTTTCTTGTACGTATCTCAGAAAACTTCAGCGACCTGCGAGTTATCCGGCGAAAATCGATTGCGAAAGCATTTCCTAAGAAGTCCTTCGACTGGTAAAGGCTCGAGTTAATATCCCCGAAAGTGCGTACATATCCCAGAGCTCCATTACTATGCTCGGCGGAGCGGCACGTTATCAGAACCATCCCGTAACGCACTGCCAACCCCCCCCCCCCCCCCCCCCCCCCCCAAAGCAATGTTTTATATCTCGCGCTTGTGCACACTTTTCCAGTCTCTATGGACTGTCGCAAGGGTCTTTAAAACTCGGGGCTTATCAAACACACTGTTTCCTCACCTGTTCGCTCGTGTGCGCTAACGCGTCTCTGTGGGTTTGTTCATGGTTACGTAAGATTTAACCTCCCGAAGATGCATGCGGGCTTTAAGACGTGACGTAGCAAGACCGTCAGATTAATTTCGATCGCCGGTGGTTCTTTAACTTGCACTGACATCACACAGCGCAGTAGTGTCTTAAATTTCGCCTGCATGGAAATGCGGCCGGCAGGGCCGAGATTCAACCGCACGAACTCGTGCTTAGCACCCGAGCGCCTTAGCCAGTGTACCACCGCGGGGTGTACAAATAAGTTTAAATGGGTATCCTCTTTTTTGCCTTTGTAAGGCGAGCTTTTTTAAACCTTTACAGATATTCATTCCGAAATACTTGACCGATACGTCGATACGATCTTTTCAGGTGGATTTTAAAGCAAGGCGGACATTATGTACGCGATAGAGCTCAATTAATAGACGAATAATAGTTCAAAATAAATAATCAATTTTTTTTACTCTTCGTATTACTCAAATCTAATTAAATAATTTTTTTACTCCTTGTTCTAGGGCACGAGAATATATCGCGAAATTGAAGGCCATTAACGTTGAAAGAGAGCCCAGTCAGAATGTGAGCGATGCCGTTTTATAAATCAGCTACGCGGGAAAGCCAACTCAACGAGCCTTCAGAATCGTATTTTTGACGCTCGATATTTCGAACCACAATGCCAGTTCCGAAAATTTAAAAACTAGGCTCGCCTTCGGTACTGACGGCCTTCTATTTCGCGATACTATCTTGCATCCTAAAAGCAACAGTAACAAAGTTGGTTAGTTAATTTTGGTTAATTATTTGCCTGTTAATTGAGCTCTATCACGTGCCTAATGTCGGCATTGCTGTACAGTCCGCCTGCGCATACCACACCGATGTATTGCTTACTACTTTTAAAATAAAAATCTGGAAACCTTAAAAAAGATTGGTTTCGTTTATGAGGGTTTAACGTCCCAAAGCGGCTCAGGCTATGAGGGACGCCGTAGTGAAGGGCTCCGGAAATTTCGACCACCTGGGGTTCTTTAACGTGCACTGACATCGCACAGTACACGGGCCTCTAGAATTTCACCTCCATCGAAATTCGACAGCCGCGGCCGGGATCGAACCCGCATCTTTTGGGCCAGCAACCGAGCGCCATAACCACTCAGCCACCGCGGCGGCCTCTTAAAAAAAAAAAAAAAAAGAAGACACCTGGCATGAGCGCAGTCATGTTTTTTGTATTTCATATTTCGTGGGTTTTCTTTAACCGTCGGAAAAAGAACCATTCAGGAGGTACCTTGCCATAAAAACAAAAAACGAACTGTTCTTTCTGAACCCCCGCTACAACTTCATGAAACGCATTTCTCCCTAAGGTGACTATTAAATATTTTGCGTGATTGATCCCAGCTAATTAACTCATTAAGCAGAATTTAACACATACTCTGAGGAGCGCCACATTGTGGTAAAAAATAAGTCGCTGATTTCACCCGGCTGCGGTTTACCGCTTTTTTTCAAACGCTTGGCTTAATTTGCTTAAAACACCCGGTAGAGATATAGTGGCCGCTGCCCAAGCAGCACAAGTAATTGGCCCAACATTGGAACTGTATTGGCAAAGCTGGCTCTACAAAGGACCAGGATGGGACCATCCTGTTGCAATATTGGGACGATGACCTTTGCTGCTTGGGTGGCGTGTGGTGCTGAACAGTGCCAGGCCACCCGTGCACGAACGGTTTGACTTTCTTTACTCTAGTGGAGTGTGCGTACTAATCTGGCTTCGTCAGTCGTTGCATGCCTTCTCTGACTCCTATCCTTTCTCGCTGACCCTCCTGTTGAGGTTCCTCTTCCATTTCTTTTCTCTTGCCGTTTTTATTCGCGCCGGCCTCAGATCAGGTACTTTAGGTAGTCGACAGCAGTTTGCACGGCCGGCACCCATGTTTACCTTCTGTTTATTTTTTTCATCACAACAAAAACCATTTCGACTCGGCCACACCAGTGGCCTGGCCGGTCGCTGTACATGTACCTTGTCGAATAGCTTTGTTCCTTATTTGACTTTATCTTGAGTGAAAAGGTAAAACTGTCCAGAAGATGTAGTCCAGGAGGCCCGGCGTGGTTCTTCCTTCCTTTCTTTCTATCTCTTTCTTCCTTTCCCTTTATTTCTTTCTTTATTCCTTTCTTTCTTTCTATCTTTCGCTCTCTTTGTTCCTTCTTTCTTTATCTGAGACAATTTAATACAAATTGGCTTCTTCTTTCTTTCCTTTTTCTTTCATCTTTCCTTCTTTATTTCTTTCTTTCTCTCTCTCGCTCTTTCCTTCCTCCTTTTCTTTCTTTCTTTTCATTGCCTTTTTTTATTTATTTCTCATATCCCGTTAGTCCGTGAACGTCACTACTTCCCTGTTGACGTTTACGTGCATTCCGTGTTTCAACCTTGGGCCGCGTTCATGAAGGCAGCGCTGGCACCGCTCCGACGAAAGCACAGAAGAAAAAAAAATAGAAGGCTGCGTTCTGGTCCTCGCAAAGTGGACACCAGCCAGCATACGTGACACTCGGCGCAAAAAAAGGGAGCGCCAGCGACCACGCTGCTCCATCGAGGGAGCAGCTCGCGCGGCCGAGCCGCAAACGGACGCACCATGGCATCAAACAGCAGAGGCGCACCGGATCGGCCCCCGCATTTCTCTCTCCCCCTTGATCGGGTCGGGTGCGAGGAGGTGCCACATCGGTGCATGCAGCGCGTGGCGACCGCACCAAGAGGCGCACCACGGCAACGCTGCAGCGGGCGAGAGGGGTACGCCAGCTAGCATCGCACCAGTCCCCGTTCTCTCCTGCGAGAGCAATCTCACCGACGCCCCGCGCGAGCAGCGGTGCCGGCGCTATTCCAGGGCGAGCAGCAGATTGCCGACTCAGCAACAGCAGCAACGGCTCTTCCCACGCTCCCGGCGGTAGCAGAGTCGCTTGCCACTTTCTCTTTGTGGCCTGCAGAGATGCAACGCCCATCCTCCCAGCCACCCGCGCTGCTTTATCCCACCCATATTCCCCGCAGGAGAGAGACGATCAGACCTCTCCTTGGCGGCGTACGCACGCACCGAGTCGCTTCCCTTTTTCTCAGTTTCTTTCCTGGAGAAGTGTTCGTTTCTTGTTCTTGCTCTGGAGAGTTGGAACTGTTGCGTAGACTCCAGCGCGCTTGTTTATTGTAGCCCGCCCCCCTCGCGCGCTCGGTTCTCTCAGCAGCGCACTCTGTGCGGCGCCGAGGGGTGGCGCCACCTGCTGCGAAAATGACCACCTGTATACGGCTGCGTCGGGCCGGCCGACCGCGATTGTTGTTTGATTGGCGCCCTGCTTGTGTGCGTGCGTGCGAGAGTCTTTCCTTTCTGTTGCATGCGTCTGCAACACTTCTTGCAACGGCGCCTGATTCTGCGCGCGCGGGGCGGGGTCTCACCGGCTCTTTGTTCCGTGCTCTCGTAGGCGTCGTTCGAGGCTTCGCGTTGCGTTGGAGAAAGGATGCTGCCGCGGAAACGGCGGAGCAGCGTTTGGGTGCTTGGGGTCCGTGTGCATGAGTGTTGTGGCTGCTCCAATAGAGTGGGTGCTCCCTGTCATTTCGTTGGTTGCACCTTGTTTTCAGCCTGTGCCTTTAAATCACTTTCGACGTGAGGCCGCTGGGCCAGTCGCGATTCTTCCAAGCACATTGATTGTTGCAGCTGGATTTCGTCATCGGTGCAATAATCTTCGTCCTCTTCACTATCGTCATCAGGAAGTTTATGTACGGGGAGAGAAAAACAACCCTCTCATCGTCAACAGCTAGCGGCCAAACATTCACTCCAGGACAAACACCTCTCCAATATCCTTCAAAATACCCTGTCCTGTACTAGCTGCCGCCACCTTACCCCCGCAAACTTTCTTAAATCATCTACGCGCCTCTTTGGCGCCCCCTGCAACTCTTGAGCTCTGTTGGAATTTACTCCGTTACCCGGGTCACTGAGGAATTGCTGTTGGCCTGGATCCAGGGCTTAAACTCAGAGGGTATCGGGGGGTCACATACCCCTCACCACAATCGACCAAGGATCTGAGGTCCCCAGTACTAGAATGTAGGAACTACATGAATCCGGAACAGGCAAACATTTTTTATCCTTGTCAGTGGTGGTCCAAACATTTCTTCTCTATCGCTTCGAAAATTTCAGTGTCATTTTTGGCAAGAATCACTAACATTTTTTTGTAGACCCTAGACAGAACGTCGACAACACTACACAAAGGCTGGAATCAGTGCACGTTAAAGATCCCCAGGTGGTCGAAATTATGCCGGAGCCCTCCACTACGGCACCTATTCCTCTTTAAGGAACCATCGGTTAATTTCCCGTCGCATTGCATGCCTTGTCCATGATCATTTCTCAAATCAGAACTGACCTGCGCCTGCGCGGCCCCCCTATCCCAAAGCTGCCGTAAGAATCCACACAGATACGACGCTAAACTACCATCGGTTATTTCCCTACTGAAAAATGTGTATAGGTTTGAATGGGTCAGCAAAAAGGATTATGGCACATTTGCTTTGGCTTTATAGGATGGACGTCCCAAAGCGGGTCAGTCTATGAGGGACGCCGTAGTGGAGGGCTCCGGATAATCTCGACCACCTGGGGTTCCTAACGAGCACTAACACCGGACAGTACACGGATCTTTCCCATTTTTCCTCCATAGAAGTTCTACCGTAGCGGGCGCGTTCGAACGCACGACTTGCATGCACTGTGTGATGTAAGTGCACGGTAATTAACCACGGGAAATCGAGGTTATACGGAGCCCTCCACTAAGGATTTTCTTAAAGGCTGAATCGCTTTGGAAGCTTAATCCTATAATGTTAAACGAAATGTTTCATAATCCTATTTGTCGACCTATTCAAACCTGCACACATTTTTCAATAGGGTTGTTCTCTGCATTACTACATGTACGTACTACATGTACATGTCCACATGTCTGCATTACTACATGCATTACTACATGTGCAGTGCATGCGTCCTGTCCCCTTTCTTTTTATTCTACCTCGCCTAGCGTTCTGCGCCGGTTCTTTTAGGCAGGGAAAATAACTAGCTTGCCCAGTTGCAAGCGTTACTACATGTCCGACTTCCAACGGCCCGAACTCTAAAGAACTTGTACAGTGAGATTTCTTAAATGAACTTCGGCTTAATGAAAGCAGTTTGGAGCCTTCCATTATGTCGTTCAGCAGAAGAGTTGCTCACACGAGTAGAAAAATTGCCTGGGGTTTAAGCCGGCTGAAGCTAGTTTGCAGCGCATAAGCTCGAAGGACGGGCAGTTGCAGCGTCCGCTACCAGCTTCCTCTGTAGTCGTTCACGCCGCTGCTTCTCCAGACGAGCCTCCCCTTACAAAAATGCTCTATAGAGAGTCTATAGACTTCTTATAGACTATAATGCCTTCCTATAGATATTTCTTTTTGTCTATTCAAAGTCTATAGACAAAAGTCTACTAAAAGTTATGGCCATAAATCTATAGATTGTCTATGAACTGACCCGCCGCGGTGGCTCAGAGGTTAGGGCGCTCGACTACTGATCCGGAGTTCCCGTGTTCGAACCCGACCGCGGCGGCTGCGTTTTTATGGAGGAAAAACGCTAAGGCGCCCGTGTGCTGTGCGATGTCAGTGCACGTTAAAGATCCCCAGGTGGTCGAAATTATTCCGGAGCCCTCCACTACGGCACCTCTCTCTTCCTTTCTTCTTTCACTCCCTCCTTTATCCCCTCCCTTACGGTGCTGTTCAGGTGTCCAACGATATATGAGGCAGATACTGCGCCATTTCCTTTCCCCCAAAACACCAGTTATTAATTATTATGTCTATGAACTGCGTATAGGAATTGTATTGCCTATGGACTGTTCTATAGGGTTTGTCTATAGTCTTTACTGTTTAGACAGAAGTCTATGGAAACTCTATAGACTGTCTAAAGAAATATTTCTAAGGGAGATCTCGTCCTTCTTCGGTTCTTGCTTCAACCTTAGCACGTTTGCTCGCTCTATCCGCTGCCAACGCACCCTGTCGACGTTCTTGAACATAATAACCATCAGATTCGATCTGCCGTCTACGATACACAGCCGAAGCACTAGTTCCAACGTGCGACTCCTCCACGGCTAGCTACGAACGTCAAGCAACGCCTCGCGCTTTTTATTATCTGATCAGACGAAAGGCGAGTCACGTGGTTCTTCGCAACTGCGAGGTGAGCGCTGAATCACGTTGTTCAGCGCACTCCGTGTGGCGCAGCTGCGCCGAGGAGCGGAGAGTCACATGGTATGACGTCACAGCCACACCTCCGCTCCGGCGATTCTTCGGAGCGACGTGACCTTGAGGTGTTTCATGGGAGAAGTAGAGCTTACGCTCTAAAATATGAGCTCTGATTAGTGACCAGCCGTTTCTGCGCTACAGCAGCAGCATCGCCTGAAGATTCCGTCCTTTTATTTCCCACACACCACCTAAGAGCGAGGTGGAGGGGTGGGGGGGATGTTGTTATACACTGTATTTATTTAGGGAAGCACCCCCCAAAATTCTGACGTTTTCTTTTTTTCACGTGAAAAGGGATATTGTTTAATAGCGCCCGAAGGATGGCGTGTACGCAATGAAACCACAAAATAAATTAAAAATCACTGTCGCCTCCCCTTTAACCTGAACTCCTTTCCGCCCTAAATGTTCAGACACCTCCCCCCCCCCTTCCTTAATTTCAGTTCCTAGGAAAACCCCTGGCCCACTCCTCGATAAGTCTCATATTTACCTCGTTCACAGTGTAAACACAGTGGGCTTTGTAAGGTTAGACGTAGGCGCTGTGCGATTGTCGTGCTCCGCGGTGCGCGCCTGAGAAAAAATACTCCCCGTGCCTACCACCTGTTTCGAGAATAGCTTAATAATAATAATTGGTTTTGGGGGAAAGGAAATGGCGCAGTATCTGTCTCGTATATCGTTGGACACCTGAACCGCGCCGTAAGGAAAGGGATAAAGGAGGGAGTGAAAGAAGAAAGGAAGAAGAGGTGCCGTAGTGGAGGGGGCCTCCGGAATAATTTCGACCACCTGGGGATCTTTAACGCGCACTGACATCGCCCAGCACACGGGCGCCTTAGCGTTTTTCCTCCTATAAAAACGCAGCCGCCGCGGTCGGGTTCGCACCCGGGAACTCCGGCTCAGTAGCCGAGCGCCCTAACCACTGAGCTACCGCGGCGGGGAATAGCTTGCCTGATTTCGTGTTCGTCAGGCTGCAAAGTGACGGTTCCGACGGCGGTACTCGTTTAGGCTAGGTCGGTGTTCATTAAAATAACTGCAGCGAGCCCACGCTATAGCGAAGCACAGTAGCCGACTCTATTCGCGAACTTCTTTGTGCCGCACCAAAGTTTGAAAAGCTCTTCGTGACCTTAAGATTCACTCCAAGTTTCCAGCTGCATTTAAAACGGATTGTTTAATTAAGAAATCTTAGACTCGACGTGTGCAGCACTAAAGCAAACTTGAACGAGAAGTCTCGTGCGCCTGCTTTTTTTTTAAGCTCATTTTGTGCGTGTGTGTGTGTAAAGCAAACGGAATCAACACAACCCAGGACTAGCGTAGTCCGTGTACGCACAGCTATGAACGCAATTTCTCTTCGGGTGCGCGAGTAATGGGCGCTTGGGAGAGAGAGAGAGAGAGAGAGAGAGAAGCGATTGTACTTTTCGTATGTGTCCGTTCCCCCTCGCCCATTTGGCGCCTCGCGAAAAACGAGGAGGTGTATTATATCCCTCGCCTTATGAAAACGCATATGTAATTCTCCCCCTGTCGAGACGCCGGATCGGGCATGAGGATAACACGTGCCGACTTGGGGTTTATGTTCCCGCGCCTCTTTAGCGCTACGAAGGAGCCGTGTGGAGAAGCAGCAGCCCCGGCACTCGTAGATACGAAACCAAATCCTTCCGGACGGCGATCCGAGCAGGCATTTGCATAAGCCTCGGCAGCGGGGCCAGCCCCTCAACCCCGGCGGGGGTCACTGTGAGGCTACTCTATGCGTTTCCCTGCATGGAAATGTCTCCGGACAAGAAATATCCGTCGCGTGGGCTGGCCTGGCGGTGTGGGTGCACTGCTCGCTGCGTTGAGTTTCTGCAATCGCCACAAAACACTTGCGGCTGCTATACGGTCGTCGCGGAGAAGATTCGTCCAACGCCACCAACCGGCATTCCTTTTGTTGAAATACCGCCCGCTGTCGCGAGTTCGCTAATTAAGTGTTCGCCGCTAATTAAATGTCGCGGGTCGCCACAGTACGTTGGCAACCAGGAATGACTAGCTGGGTGGGATGAGGAGGAGCTTGTTTAGGGACTTTCAAAACGTTATAAATATTGAGAGTTGGTTATCTCCAGCCTAGCGGCATGTGCGGTGTTCTCGTCCCGATAAATGAATTCTGGAGTGAATTATTAAATGAAAGAAGACAAAAGAAAACTCCTAGGATACTCGCCTTCCTGTGGAGTGGAGTGACAGTGAGAGGACATAGTACTGAGAAAGTTGTTTCACTGAGCGGGCAGTATCGTTGAGGGTGCAATGTCATTGAGGGTGCAGTGTCATTGAGGGCGCAGTATCATTGAGGGCGCAGTATCATTGAGGGCGCAGTATCATTGAGGGTGCAGTGTCATCGAGGGTGCAGTGTCATCGAGGGTGCAGTGTCATCGAGGGCGCAGTGTCATCGAGGGCGCAGTGTCATCGAGGGAAGGGTCACAGAGGGGGCAGTACCGCTTAGTCGGAAATGTCATCTAGTGGGCAACATCACTAAGAGTGCACTGTCAGCTGGTAATGTCACTGAGAGGGCAGTTTCACTGAGGACACTGTCACTTAATGTATATTGTCCCTAATAGGACATTATCACTTAATGGGCACTATCACAGAAAACGGTTTCACCTAATAGGCCAGTGTCCCTTTGTGGGCAGTGTCACATAGTAGGCAGTGTCACATAATGGGCAGCGTTCCTTGTGGGCAGCGTCCCTTCTGGGCAATGTCACATAGGGGACAATGTCACTGATAGGGCAGTGTCCCTTAGTGGTTAGTCTCACTAAAGGGGCGCTTCCACTGAGTGGGAGGTAAAGGAAATAAAGGGGAAAAAACGAGCATATTGGCAACAACCACTCCACCGTTTCAAAGGAGACGCTCCTACCTTCCATCCATCCATCCATGCATCCATCCATCCATCCATCCATCCATCCATCCATCCATCCATCCATCCATCCATCCATCCATCCATCCATCCATCCATCCATCCATCCATCCATCCATCCGTCCGTCCGTCCGTCCGTCCGTCCGTCCGTCCGTCCGTCCGTCCGTCCGTCCGTCCGTCCGTCCGTCCGTCCATCCATCCATCCATACATCCATACATCCATACATACATCCATACATCCATACATCCATACATACATCCATCCAGGTGACACATTATTTACTGTACAGACACCGTAAACGCCACACTGAACGGATAGTCACACTATCTTTACTACACTGACGATGTGAGGGGCGCAGACTAGGCGGATAGTTTCGCACTGTCCAGTATTGGCGGGCATTGAACGGGTGGGCGCTCTGGGTATCCACAAAGCGGGTCTGCATGGTACCCAATGGCGAGCCACACGGTGTCGTGAAGGTCAACACAAGACGCAACATTCTCTTTCGCCAGAATCGACCACTACTGATTTCAATGTGGTAAGATGTACTTTACATGGTGTCTCAGCTCTAAAATGTTTCCTCAAGCCATAAAGCAACGTAGCAGCTTTATTGTGGAAGACTGCCGACGTCACTGCTTTCTCTGCACGCAATTTCGCACTATAAGTTGTTCTTTAGTTTTCGAGGCCCCGACTAGACGCGTTGTGGTCACCGCCGCGTCCCAACATGGGGTCGAAGTTCCGCATATAGGCGTGTACCGGCCGTGAAGCCTAAACAGAAGCGTGATTAAATCGCGTCTCTGGACTAAGCGTGCAATTAACAAGCACGTGTTCATAGGTCTACTGCAACTAATAACGAAACCGAGGTAGGAAGCCATTCAGACCTCCGCTGATAACTTGTCAGAAAGGTCAGTTCTTCGCTTGCTCCCACACAATGATGTTGTGCGCTCTTTCGAGTTTGCTGCCGTTTTTGTTTCGGATTGCTCACCTCGTTAACAATGCACTTTGTGCGGATATGTCCGCGTGTCGAACTTCAGCGAGACGGAAAGCGCGGTTGTACTTGGAGCTGGGCGGCCACTCTCGCCTACTCTCTCTGCATTCTAATGATCCGTCCAGGCCACTACCGAATCGCAAGCTGTTCCACTCAAACAAAAAATAAAAAATAAAGGCCAACGCGGCGGGACGCAGCCGGCGCAGTATCGTGCCGCTACGCCTCTCGCGTGCTGCCTTTCACGGGCAAGCGCCGGGGCTTTAATTTTCTTCGGACGTGATCTCTCAAACAGTGGCCGCAAGGGGAGGAGAACAAAGCAAGAAGAAGAGCGAAGTGGGAGAGGGAATTCCCTTTGAAGAGCCCCTCTTCTCGGTCGGTTCGCGCGTTAATTATTCATCGCTGCCAGCAAGGAGCCGCCCCGGCAAAAACCTCGATTTTAATCTCGTTCATTTCGAGAGACACCCGAGCCGCAACAGTGCGCCGCGGGGAGAGAGAGAGAGAGAGAGAGAGAGAGAGAGAGAGAGAGAGAGGGAGCAGTGGAGAGGGAGAGGGAGAATACGTAGAGAGGGGGGGGGGGGGGGGGAGAGCGAGATCGCGGAACCGATCGAGCTGCGATGCAGATTGACCGCGCACGGCACGAGAGGTGGAGAGGGTGGCATCCGAATTCTTGGCTCATTCGAGCTTAGTACCGTGCAGGGCTGGAATCCGGTTTGAGCGCCGAATGTGGCCGTTGTTGGCTGACGTAGAGAGAGAGGCCAACTCTGTCATCTTTTGTTTTCTTCTGCGGTTTTCGTGATGCGCAGGCGCGGTGGTGGCGCCATTCCGTGGCACCTGTGGGCAAAGGCGGAATGCTACCGCCAAATTGGTAGAAACAGAAAACTGGTGTACGTTGTATTTGAGAGTTTTACCTTGAGCGCCGTTCCAAATGTCGAACATTGCGTAGATGCAGACTGTTCGCGTTTTCTAACGTGTAAGTATAGCCCGTGTTAGCAGAACAAGGAGCTCCGAGCAGCCGGAAATAATTATTGTGCAAACATTTTTAATAATAATGTGCTGCAGTGTATTGTTAATAACGTACCAGCTAGCTCAGCAATCCCCCTTATTGATGTAAATCTTTTCAGTTCAACAGATGAACGGTCGGAATATGCTTGGGGAAAACTGAAATTTGTGTTTGACCGTACAAGCCTCCTAAAAGAAGGCACAGGATTAAAAGAAAAAAATTTAGAAAATGCCTTCAATAATTTCTTTCTCTCCATCAACGACACAGTGACTAGTAACAGTGGTTTAAGCCCTGATGCAGGCGCCGTTAATCAAACTGTTTTCTTAAATCCAGTCTCCCAAAATGAAATAACTGCGTTCAGGTCCTTAAACAACAGCAAATCTGTGTATGCATCTGGCATTCAGATTCCGTCCGTTAATTATATTCTGTATATAACTGCGCCTTGCATAGCCTGCATTTTCAACATTTGTGTGCTGACCCGGAAGACGCGAGTTCGATCTCGGCCGCGGCGGTAGCATTTCAATCGAGGCGGAATGCTAGAGGCCCGTGTGCTGTGCGATGTCAGTGCACGTTAAAGATCCCCAGGTGGTCGAAGTTATCCGGAGCCCTCCATTGCGACGTCCCTCATAGCCTGAGTCGCTAAACCCCGCGAAACCAGACCAACATTAGCATCTCAGACGGAACGCTGCTTCGCAGTATGATGAAATGACAGATACTGCGCC
Source organism: Amblyomma americanum (assembly GCF_052857255.1). Classification (NCBI taxonomy): domain Eukaryota; kingdom Metazoa; phylum Arthropoda; class Arachnida; order Ixodida; family Ixodidae; genus Amblyomma; species Amblyomma americanum. Next base: position 15,804 of record NW_027526826.1, on the reverse strand, counting down.
ATTTCCTTTCCCCCAAAACCAATTCTTCTTAGGCGCCCGTGTGCTGTGCGATGTCAGTGCACGTTAAGGATCCCCAGGTGGTCGAAATTATTCCGGAAGGAAGGAAGGAAGGCCTCAGACGTTGCTGGCACATACCCACTACGGGGGAGTGGCCAAGACACAGGCGGTTAATTACTGGATACAGGAAATTTTTGACGGGAAAAGCAGTGGAAATAGTATGTAGTCTGATAGATTGGAAGAGGGAAGGAAAGGGGTCCAGTTAACTTGGAGATCGAAGACGGGACAATTGCTTAATGTGCATAATAGTACACAGTGCCTGTAATGTTGCAATGTCTTACTGACAGAGATCAGGAAAAAGAAATTAGAATGGGAGTCGCTGCGTTTCTTGAAGAAAATTTTGCACCGCAGAGCGCACACTCCTGTCGCTTCGTCCAAGCAAAGAAGCGCCAATGGAAAGAACCGCGGAAGACACAGGCAAGCCCAGTTGATGAAATGGAATTTGCAAAAGACGCTTCCTCAAATGAGAAAAGCGGCGGCAGAACAGCAGGAAGTGATCTATTGTCTCAGGTTCGGCACAAAAAGGGCACAGTGGGGAAGCTGCCAGGCCAGATCTGTGAAGGTAGAAATTTAGAAGGGGAACCCGGCAACGCAAGCGCGTGAAAGAGACCTCTAGTCTGCGTGAGCGCCAGTCTTTGCTACTCCAAGGATGCAGAAGATGCTGATATTCGGGAGACGATGTAAGAGCCGAGGCAGCAAATTCCTGAAATATTGTGTAGCTGCGAAACATCACCGCAGCTGTATATGCACACGATGGTAGGACAGCAACAATTGGGCCGCTGAGAGAGGCTCTTGCTAAGGAATCTGCAACCTCATTTAAGTGAAAGCCCATGTGACCTGGTACCCAAAGCAACCTTACCGAATTTAGATGCAGCGGAATCAGGAACTTAAAGAGGCGTAATGGCCGAGAGTCAGTGGGCGAGGATAAGGAAGAGCAAATGGACAGAGAGTCTGTCATAACCACGACCTGGGAAACGGTAGATTCTAATTTTCGTAAGGCTAAGATTACTGCTAATAATTCAGCCAGAAAAATTGGAGTGAAGTCAGGAAGACGGAGAGAAAAAGACCAATCCAGTGAAGGTGAAAAAAATTCCCACACCTGCCTTTTCGCGATCCTGCGAGGCATCGGTAGCAATAAGAACATGAGAGGGAAAGGACCTTAGGTGGTCCAGCAATAGACCCTGAAGAAGCGGGAAGGGCTGCAGCTTTGCATTCGATGGGAAAATGTCATCGAATTCAATCTGGACAGATGAGGAGTTGTTATATATTTGGCGGACATCAGTGAAATGGATATTTATGCGATCAAGGAGGGACTGCACGTAACATATCTGCGGGGTATGAAATCGAGACCAGGCAGCACTAAAAAAGGCGGAAGGTTGACTAAGAAATATTATACTGGAAGCGTGAAGAGGGGAGTCGCACAATTTTAAAAATGTTTGAACTGTTAAAAGGCGAAACCTAGCTGATAACGAAGGCATTCGCGCCTCAAGGTGCAGAACAGCATTGGCGACGTATTTTGGAAGCCGCAGACAAAGGCGCAACGCCTCACGCTCCAAAAGCACAAGAGGGCGAAGTTTATAGGCAGGAGCTCCTGAGAATAAAACACACCCGAACTCCAAAATTGGGCGGACGTACATTTTATAAATCATCAGAAGCGTATGCCTTCTCATGCCTGACCTAGCACTACAAAGCCTGCGCAGGATGCCAATGGCCCGAACTCCTTTTGCAGAAACTTGCTCAATGTGTGGCCGCCAGGAGAGAATAGAGTCGTATATTACACCGAGATACTTCACCGTCTGAACTTGAGGTATTATGTTATTTCTATAGACCAGGCAGATGTTTACAGGAACAGAAACTGGAAATACTAACAATGCGCATTTCTTCACATTAAGGGACAGATGAATTCTTCCTAGCCAGTTGTCAAGAACATTGAGGTAATTTTGCAGGGTTCGATAAAGAGTGTGAATGTCACCTGCTGATGCAAAAAATGCAATATCGTCGGCGTACACATAAGTTTTCACATTTTGAATGCATGGAATTGAGCTTAGAAAAATGTTAAAAAGAACAGGGGAGAGAACTGATCCTTGCGGAACACCTCTTGTCTGTGGAAATCTCCTTGAGGAAATACCATTTTGGCAGCAGTAAAATTCTCTATTTTCTAAAAAAAACAGAAATCCAGGCTACAAAATAGCTTGGGAAGTTGAGTTCCTGTAATCTTAGTAATAGAGTCGAGTGCTCCACGCTGTCGTATGCTTTACTGATATCCAAGGTGACAAGCGCAGCAAACTGTTTTCTATTGCGAGCTAATTTAATACGACTCTCAAGATCAGTATGAGCACACCAAATTGAACAACCCGGCCTGAAACCAATTTGACATGGATTCAATACAGCATTTTCTGAAATGAATGACATGACACGGCCGAGAAGGACCCTTTCCACCAATTTCACTAGGTTCGATGTTAACGAAATAGGGCGTATATTGTCTAAAGTTAAGCCCTCCCCTTGTTTTTTAAGCAATGGAACTATTTCAGCAAGACGCCACTCATGCGGTATCCAAGGACCTTTAATAGAATGGTTAATTAGAGCCAACAGGTCTGCAGGAGATTCATTGAACAAAATTTTGATCATAGATGAAGTGACCTTATCGGGGCCAGGAGCCGCTGGGGATAAGCGCAGAACAATTTGCGACAGCTCAGGCATAGAGACCTCAGTGAAATCACTTGAGGTGCATGTGAATATAGTAGAAGGTAAAGCAGATGTAAAGCGAAGCTCTAGGCCACACGCAATATCTTCTAAGGCCTTTGCGATGTCAGCAGGGGACTGAACGAGGGATTCAATGTTGGCAGTCGGAGGAATCACCTTGTTGCGCCTCATGAAACTAAACAAGGCTCGTTTACTTCCCGATTGGGAAAGGAAATCATAATGATTTGTATTATACTCCTCCTTTGCACGGGCGACAGTGCGCTTAAATGTTGCTGCAACATACTTATAATCCAGCCAATTTTTTGGGCATTGATTGATGAGAAGTTTCTTCCAAGCTGCTTTCCGTCGTCTATATGCACGCGTGCACTCAGAATTCCACCAATTGTTCGCGATTGCACCCTTTGTTCTCTTAACCAAAAATTCAGACTTTTGCCTTGCATGGTCCAGTACTGAACATAGATGTGCAGCCTTGCTTTCGGCACTTATCTGAGCGCGAGTGTCTGAAGTGATTTGGAGGGCTGATTTTAGAGTGTCTTTAAAGCAATTGTAATTTATTAACGTGCGCTGATGTCGCTCAGGAAGAGTTAATTTACACGCAAACTTGAAACTAATCGGTAGATGATCACTGTTTGTTGCACAGTCAACAGGCGCCCAAGACATAACGAAGACTCCTGGGGAGGAAAAAGTTAAATCCAGGGCAGAGCGGCATTGACTGCGAACAAACGTAGGCAATCCAGAATTGTTGCAGATCAAGTTGTTGCCAGAAGCCCAATCAAATAGCCTAGAACCAAAGCTGTCTGTTTTAAACCCCCAAGTCACATGGTGCGAATTGAAGTCGCCAAGTAATAGAACCTGAGATCGGCTACTAGACATGAGTGAGTCAAGGGGCCGAGTGTCACGCACACCAGACGGGAAATATGCATTAGCTACCGTAAAGGGCTGTTGACCTGGGACACTGAGGTCAACCGCAAGGATTTCACATTCATTGTCCGCATATTGAAAAGAAATGCATGCCCTGTGGCAAAACTTTTTAGATATGAGCAGTAACAACCCTCCCCCTCGTGATGACCGGTCAAGCCGGAACGGATGGTAATCCTTGAGATGATAATTGAAATTTGGAGTTAGCCATGTTTCCTGTAAAGCAACTAAATCTGGTAGAAGCTGATTGCATAGGCAGTTTAAATCTATTGAAGCTGAGAATATTGATCGACAATTCCACTGGAGGACACTTAAGAACCCTATCTTGGCGGAAGTGCCGCAGCCGCGACTGCCTTTTCTAGAATACTGGTCTTAGCGTTTTGACTTGTGTGACTTTCCTTTGTCTTTGACTGGGGGCAAGATGGACCTGCAATATTCAGAGGAGACCCACTTCGTTTCTGGGCGCGGAGATCACACTCCATATCAATACAATCCATAGAGGATGCGTCCATAACGCTATTCGAAGGAGAGGGCTGAGAGGTCTTTTGTTGCTCATTGTTTTTGGCCCTGTGGAGCGGAATCGATTACTACAGAAGGAGGGGTAGCTTCCGAAGCCAAAGAAGACAAGAGCGGAGTGGTGGACGCCTGCAGAAGATTGGTCATCTGAGCAGCTATGACCTGCGAAATGCACGTGGACACGGTTTCCATAATGCGATCCATTGCATTTGCCACAGCTTTCTCAACTGCCGCTGTAATAGCCTGGGACAAACTAGAATCCATTATGGGTGGGCATTTGGCGGCCACACTAGAGTAGGCTGAGGCTCTCTCCTTGACCGCGGCAAAAGCCTCTCTCCGCGTGCATCTGCGCTTGTCTATAAGCTCGAGCACCTGAACTTCTTGTGCTCGTGCAGGACAGTCAGGCGAATCAGCAGGATGAGCACCGCTACACAAACAACACTTCTCTTGCTGTCCAGGACATTCCTCTCTGCAATGACGTTCCCCACAGGCACAGCAGCGTAAGGCCGATTTGCAGGCTTTGCCGCTGTGGCCAAATCGCCAGCAGTTTTGACATTGAAGGGGCCGAGAGTTAAAGGCATCTACTCGAAAAACCAATGGCCACACCTTAATCTCTGAAGGGCAAAATAATCCTGCAAATGTGGCAATGACGGACTCAGTAGGAATTTTTACTCCGTCAACCAGCCTGCTGCAGCGATGGACAGCAATCACTCCCGCAGGCGAGAGGTTCTCAAGCGTCTGCGCAGGGCTCAATCGAGAGTCGACCCCTCGGACCAAGCCCTTGGAACATGCTAGATGAGGCGGAATGAATGCGCTCACCGGGTGGCTGGCGAAGGTCGTGCACTTTAGAAGATCTTCAATACAGTCTTTATCCGACGACCGGCACAAAACACCACCCCTGCCGAACTGCCGGACATCGGTAATGTGCATAAAGTGCTTCGATGTGGACTGAAGGGCTGCCTGCACTGCCTCCGGGTTGTTCAGTCGGATAGCGCCTCCATCGGAAGGCACTAATGCGACTGGAATGCTTGAAACACCGCTGCGGAAAAAGAGATCAAGTGGGAGCTGGTCTTTAGGAAGAGATGCCGACCAAGGGGAAAACCCCTGGCCAGGAGAAGAAGTCGACATTAAGCTCTCGTCCCGCACCCAATCACCCCAGAACAGGAGCAAACAGGCACAGACAAAAAGAAGGAGAAATTCAGCAAGCTAACGCAACACCGCCAGGTACTTAGCCACTGCCCCGCAGCCTGGGTAGCTGAGCCACGTCAACAGAACAGCCCTTTGGACGCTGTGATCGAACCTTTGGACGCTGTGATCTTCGTTCTCTACTCTCGCTGTTGGCACGTGTGCGCCGTAGGACTTCGCGCGATCAGACCGGATGCATTGCTGATGCTTTGGAAACCACGAAACAGCCTCACTGCAGATTCGAATGAATGAGTCCGGAGCCCTCCACTACGGCACCTATTCTTCCTTTCTTCTTTCACTTCCTCCTTTATCCCTTCCCTTACGGCGCGGTTCAGGTGTCCAACGATATATGAGACAGATACTGCGCCATTTCCTTTCCCCCAAAACCAATTATTATTATTATTATTATTATTATTATTATTATTATTATTATTATTATTATTATTATTATTATTATTATTATTATTATTATTATTATTATTATTATTCTTGTTTTCTTCTTTCTTCTTTTTCTTCATTTCTTTCTTCTTCTTCTTCTTCTCTCTTCTCCGCTCTTCTCCTCTCTTCTTCTTCTCCTCTCTTCTTCTTCTTCTCTCTTCTTCTTCTTCTCTCTTCTTCTTCTTATTATTATTATTATTATTATTATTATTATTATTATTATTATTATTATTATTATTATTATTATTATTATTATTCAATCCACCAATATTACAGTGGTACATAAAAATGTGACCGAAAGTATGTATCTAACTATCGACACATTCCAATTCTGCCAGTCTTCTCAAATGTTTTTGAAAAATTAATTCTTCAACGTTTAAAATCCTTCATTGACCGTTACAGTGTTAAAAGCACCTCGCATTGTGTCTTTCGGAAATATAGGTCCACAGAATTCGAACTTCTAGCTCAAAAAGAATTTATACTGGACAACTTTGAAAATAGACATACAGTATTAAATTTTATCAAATAATTTTATCTCATCATTAATCAAATATCGCCCCAGAAACTTGACTACTGCAGGCGTTCTCCAAAGTAGTAGCCCTGGTCCATTCATTTTCGTATTATGCATTAGCAATATTGTACACATAGGTTAACCTGGCAAATACCTATATGCCGACGGTACAGCAGTGTTCTTTCCTGGAGGTAAAGGCTCACATTTAGGTAATCGTGAAAATGACGCCCTTTCCCAAATTCGCAACTGGTTAGGTAATAACTCCTTAAATTTAAATACTAATATAAATAAGGCAGTAATGTTTCATACACGTCACGCTTATTTCAAACTTCCTCCCCTGTTGCTTAACAATAATGTCCTTGAAGTTGTACCCTGTTATAAAATTTTGACTTCCCTAAAATTACGTCATGGGATACACGCATGCAACCAAGACAGATAACTGAGCAAGTTGGTAAACATTTATTGTGAATAACACAAGCGCTAAAGCGCTTTAGCGCTTCTGTTATTCAGAGCACATTGAACACCTATCCGGAAAATTACCCGGCACCGTTGGTCTTATGCCCAGTTTTCAACACATTCGAGGATACACTCCTCCTTTTTAACTGCCTATTCGTGTCTTTGGCTAGCTACGATATTCCAGTGTGGGCCACGACAACAGAAAATGTGCAGAAGTTCCGTGTATTGCAGTAATATGTCATACGAATTATAGGCAAAATATCACACCCACGTCATATGCTCGATTTATTGAAAAGCTAAATATTCCTTGCCAGGACTCAATGCCTTGTTTTATTCACGTAAATTTTACAGAAATGACAGAAATCTTGCAGATTAGACGTAATAAAAACACCTTAACCTTGGCTAAACTAACCTGGTTTTGAAGAAAAAAAGTTGTTCCGTACCCCGCACGTCATCCTAAATTCTGAAAATTTACTAAATGCCGTACTAACTATAGAAAATAGATCCTAAAATTTATTTTGCCAACCTCTATAAATTAGCTCTTTCAAGATGACGCCGACATTGTCATAGTGTCTGTGGAACAGCTGCGCGAGTTATTTGTTTACAAACGGGTGTTTTCCTTTGTTTGCGTTCGAGTTGTTCTTATGTTTGTTTCGTTCTCTGCAAACATGATGTTGCAGTGTTTGATGTATGGCTTTTTCTTGATTATTTTCATAGCGTCTGTCTTCTACTTGATTGTAGTTACCGGCTATAAATCTCTTAATTGTAACTAGACGTCTAACTCTAATAGTTAAAAAATTAATTCATGAAAATGAGTTAACTAGCATACTACTTACGACGATTGACCGGTGTTTCTGGTGCCCGCCAACACTGGCAATGCTATGGCTTTTCAAGCCATATTTTTACCTCAAAAAAACAATTTTTGATAATTAGCATTCCCTTAAACACCCGGTATAGTCTGTTTCTAGACAAAGGCATAGTAAAACGATACGGCCTGTTGCATTTGGGTTGCAAGCCCCAAGGGTAGCGTTGGCCTGGCGGCCTGGGGCAAAGCTGGAAACATTCGAAGGTCCCGGCAAAGGATGAGTCGACTGGCAACAGAACAACTTGTTTATTCTGGCATCGCAAAAGAGCAGCCGGTCAGGGCGACCACGTTACTCGAAGGGCGAAATCGAAGTCTCTCTTTGGCGTCCGGGGCAGCTCTCTTTATATACCCTCGGAGTCGAGGGCAAGAGGGAACGGCTTGGGAAGAGTCATCCGATACGGCGACGCTTGAACATGTTCAGGCGTGACGGGCGCGTCCGCCAGGCCGGCGCCGGTCAGACCTCCTCGCCTCCCAGTTGAGGAGCTCCTCTCCCCGGCTGCCGCGCTTTGACAAGCGTGGGCAAAACAAGCACACACACACACGCACGCACGACGACACGTGGCACTGAAACATGCCTGGACGCGCTTGGCGGGAGGCGTTGCGGCAGCGATGAACGAAGCCGCGGCGTCCGTTGCATCCGCGCCGGCTATACCGCGCGTCGTAGGTAGGCGAGACGTAACAGACCGCCCCGCCGGGAGAAGGAGATCCCGATGGTCAGGGGACTGCATCCGCTGTCCAGAGGGATGTCGCTCGATGATGCTCGTAATCGAAACCGATCGTCCCTCGACGTTGCTTGAGCGCAGCGCACAGAGAAGGCCTCGTTCTCGGGTTCAGGATCACATAGGACACTGTAAAGTCACTTCGGGAGAGTTGCCATTTTTGTGCTCGTTCCCAGCAAGCGTTAGAACTACGCCGAAACGCAACCGCTCAGTCAGCAAGCACGAGACAACCCTCACTAAGCTCTGCCAGGCTCTTTCCCCTTTTATACTACTGCCTAGTTCCTTACAGTAGTCAAGCAGCACTCAGAACGCGTCCACAAATTGGAAAATTGCACTAGAAAGCACATAATCACTTTGAAACACTAAACAAAAGCAATATGTTAAAAATCCTGCCTCAGGAAGAAAACATCAGTAACCAACAACTTTGAGGCGGATTCCTACGTTAGGGGCTTCGACTTAAGCCATCGGCGTTACCGTTGAGACTCCCCTTTTTGTAACGCACCTCAAAGGAATATTGTTGCAAAGCGAGGCTCCAGCGCAGGAGGCGGCCATTTTTGGGAGAGATGTTCTGCAGCCATTGGAGAGGGCAGTGATCCGTCTCAATGATAAACCTCGAGCCGGCTAGGTAGCATGACAATTTCTGAACGGCCCACACGAGACACGCACACTCTTTCTCGGTGGCGCTGTACGCCTGCTCACGACAGGTCAGCTTACGACTAGCATACAGGACGGGGTGTTCCACTTCTCCATTGTCCCTTTGGCACAGTACAACGCCCATGCCTCGCTCACTAGCATCGCACTGAACAACGAACCCTTTTGTGTAGTCTGGCGATCGTAGCACAGGCTGGCTTGTTAGGGCGCTCTTTAGGGCGCTAAAAGCTCTCTCCTTTGTCTCGCTCCAGACGACTGTTTGGGGCTCTGTTTTTCTTAGAGCATCCGTCAGGGGAGCCGCGATATCGGAGTACCTGGGGATGTACCTCTGATAGTAGCCGGCGACACCCAAGAACGACCGAATATCGGTCTTCGTGCGCGGTTGCGGGAAGTCTCGCACAGCGGCCACCTTTATTTCAGAGGGGCGGCGACGACCCTGTCCAATCACGTGACCGAGGTAGACAACCTCGGCCTGTGCTAATTGGCACTTGGGAGCCTTGACTGTCAAGCCCGCTTCGCGCAGGCGGGTTAGCACTGCCCGCAAGTGTGCCATATGCTCAGACCAGGATGCGGAGAATATCGCTACGTCGTCTAAATACGGTAAAGCAAATTCTTCCTGTCCCCGCAACACTTTGTCCATGAGGCTTGAAAAGCAGTATGGCGCGTTCTTCAAACCAAAACTCAAAACTTTAGGACGGAATGTTCCCATTGGTGAAATGAACGCCGCATACCTACTAGCCTCCTCTGTAAGTGGAACCTGCCAATAACCCCTGACAAGATCTAGGGTGGAAATAAACTGAGCGCTACTAACTTTCTCAAGGCGCTCCTCGATGTTAGGGATCGGATAAATTTGATCCTTAGTGATAGAATTAAGCCTGCGGTAGTCGACGCAAGGACGAGGTTCCTTGCCCGGTACCTCAACTAAAATCAAAGGGGAGGTATAATCACTCTCACCCGCCTCAATAACACCGAGCTGTAGCATTTTCTTTACCTCAGCCTCCATAATATCGCGCTGGCGGGGTGACACCCGGTACGCCTTGGATCGTACTGGCTCTGGCGAGGTAAGTTCTATATCATGAGTAAGGACAGAAGTCCTACCAGGCCTCTCAGAGAACTGACCTTGAAACTCTTGTAAGAGTTGGTGTAGTTCGGTTCTCTGCTCAGCTGACAGCGGTGCTTTAATGATTAAGTCACTAATGACCTGATCAGTGTCTTCCCTGTTCATCACTGAGCTTAGTCCCGGAAGCTCGACCGGAAGCTCTTCTAACTTTCCCTTGTCGGGCATTTCCTCTCCAGTACCTGGTGCCTTCAACGCTACAGGCTCAATTTTATCCAGTTCTGACGTGCTCGGAATATCAGCTTGCTGCGCCTCCGACCCTTTCTCATTGTTCGACAACGTCGGCCCCGCAACTACCGCCTTTGCAGCGAGCTCCCGAACTCTCGGTCTGGTTAAGGCCTGAACGCTAGCCTCACCAAACAAAAGCCCCTTCTCGCGCAGGAGGTGATCGGACCTGTTCGAAAATAGGTACGGGTACTGGGGGGGCAGCATAGATGACACTACGGCCTCCGTCTCAAGTGCTCCGAAAGGTCCTTCAATAAGCACTTTTGCTACGGGCAGACACACGCTGTGAGCTTCCACGGCTTGCTTGATCCATGCGCACTCGCCCGTGAACATATCGGGTTCTACGTAAGAGGGGTGAACTACATCCATTGTAGCTGCGGAATCACGAAGCACTCGGCACTCTTTCCCGTTCACGAGGAAGTCTCGCATGTAAGGCTCGAGAAGCTTCATGTTCTCGTCAGTGCTACACAATGACAAACACACGACTTCTCTTTTTGTTTCTGGACACTGCGCCGAAAAGTGACCCGGCTTCTGGCACGTATAACACACGCGCGCTTGCCTCCTCTCGAACCGCTTTCTGCGTTCGGCTTCGGCTGCCGCCGTCTCCTTACGTTCGGTCGGACTGCTTTCACTCGCATCCGCACTACGCGTGTCCCCTCTTGCTCTCATGGGTGTGAACTTCGGCCTCTCAGACTTGGAGCCAAATTCACCCTTTTGACCGTCCTTAGCTCCGCGAGCCCGACGCGTCACAAACTCCTCGGCTAGCTCGGCGGCTTTAGCCACTGTACTAACGTCTGGCCTATCCAAGACCCAGTACCGCACGTTCTCAGGTAACCGACTATAAAACTGTTCCAGCCCGAAACACTGCAGAATTTTCTCGTGGTCACCAAACGCTTTCTCTTCTTTGAGCCACTCCTGCATGTTTGACATAAGCCTGTAGGCAAACTCTGTATATGACTCATTTCTGCCTTTTTCATTTTCCCGAAACTTCCGACGGAACGCCTCCGCTGACAGCCTGTACTTTTTTAGCAGACTTGATTTCACTTGGTCGAAATCCTCTGCCTCCTCTCTCTTCAAGCGAGCGACTACGTCGGCCGCCTCGGCGGGTAACAAAGTGAGCAAGCGCTGTGGCCACGTTTCCCGAGAGAACCCCTGCTTCTCGCACGTTCGCTCAAAGTTAACCAGGAACAAACCAATGTCCTCTCCAAGCTTAAACGGCCGCATCAGGTCAGTCATTTTGAACGATACCCGTTCTCCTGCACCGTGTGCCTGACTTCCATTACGAGCGCGTTCCATCTCTACCTCGAGACGCTTCATTTCCAAAGCGTGTTGACGGTCGCGCTCTTCTTTCTCTTTCTCTTTTTGTTCTTTACGTTCTCGCTCCTCTTTCTCTTTTTGTTCTTTACGTTCGCGCTCGTCTTTCTCTTTTTGTTCTTTACGTTCGCGCTCGTCTTTCTCTTTTTGTTCTTTACGTTCGCGCTCCTCTTTCTCTTTTTGTTCCCTCTCCTCAATGGTCTCAAGGCATTCCGACAGCTCGTCATCCTCAGCCTCCAACTCAAGAATCGCCCTTAGCAGTTCTGGTTTTCTGAGTTTGTCTGAGACATCAAGACCCAACTCTCTTGCAAGCTCCAGCAATTTCGGTTTGCGCAACGACTTCAAATCCATGGCTGCTCCGAATGCTGCTTTCTCTACTGCCTACTATTGTCTTGCCGCAAACTAACCCGGCAGCAACGACAACCACAATTACCAGCTCTGTTTCTGACACTAACAAAAGCCTGGCAAAACTCAGAAGAAGAAAGTCCCGCACTCACCAAACCTCGCAGCCACGAATTCAGCGCAGTCGTTCCGCTGCAGGCAACCAGTCATCACACAGGGCTCGTTGCACTGCTCCCGGATGGTCGTTGTGCTGCTCAGCATACAGTTGACCGCATATCTTCGCTGCTGGCCTCCGTTGTCGGGATCCCACCGCTGGCAACCAGTTGTTGCATTTGGGTTGCAAGCCCCAAGGGTAGCGTTGGCCTGGCGGCCTGGGGCAAAGCTGGAAACATTCGAAGGTCCCGGCAAAGGATGAGTCGACTGGCAACAGAACAACTTGTTTATTCTGGCATCGCAAAAGAGCAGCCGGTCAGGGCGACCACGTTACTCGAAGGGCGAAATCGAAGTCTCTCTTTGGCGTCCGGGGCAGCTCTCTTTATATACCCTCGGAGTCGAGGGCAAGAGGGAACGGCTTGGGAAGAGTCATCCGATACGGCGACGCTTGAACATGTTCAGGCGTGACGGGCGCGTCCGCCAGGCCGGCGCCGGTCAGACCTCCTCGCCTCCCAGTTGAGGAGCTCCTCTCCCCGGCTGCCGCGCTTTGACAAGCGTGGGCAAAACAAGCACACACACACACGCACGCACGACGACACGTGGCACTGAAACATGCCTGGACGCGCTTGGCGGGAGGCGTTGCGGCAGCGATGAACGAAGCCGCGGCGTCCGTTGCATCCGCGCCGGCTATACCGCGCGTCGTAGGTAGGCGAGACGTAACAGGCCATAAACCTGCAGATTTTCTATACTGTCTACAGCGTTTGTATTGCCTATAGACGAGGCTATAGGATTTGTCTGTAGAAACTCTATGGACCTTATAAACAAAAGTCTATGAACAGTCTACAGACTGTCTAAAGAATTTTTTTTTAAGAGACAGTCTCTCAACAGTCGTACGTATTGTATTCCCTGCTTCGTTTTTAAATGCAATAACAGGGTTGTCCGAGCACCAACCGTGAATCCACGGATTTTCGGCCGAAAATTTGTGGGTCGACGCCAAGAAGACGCGTAGTTACCGCTAAAGTCACCCTGGAGTATATTAGACCGGCAACAAGTGATTACCCATTTAATTTCGCTGAATGCGTTACAGGGGGGGGGGGGGGGTACGAAATGTAGATTTCGTTCTTGCCTGCCGCCTCAATTCAGATGATTTTCCAGGTTTCTCTCAAATGGTGTCTCGAATGAATTGCCCTAGCTAATTGGATAATTGGTTTTGGGGGAAAGTAAATGGCGCAGTATCTGTCTCATATATCGTTGGACACCTGAACCGCGCCGTAAGGGAAGGGACAAAGGAGGGAGTGAAAGAAAAAAGGAAGAAAGAGGTGCCGTAATGGAGGGCTCCGGAATAATTTCGACCACCTGGGGATCTTTAACGTGCACTGACATCGCACAGCACACGGGCGCCTTAGCGTTTTTCCTCCATAAAAACGCAGCCGCCGCGGTCGGGTTCGAACCCGGGAACTCCGGATCAGTAGCCGAGCGCCCTAACCACTGAGCCACCGCGGCGGGTTTTGCCCTAGCTACCAAAACCAAATCCGACGTAGCAACTCATGACAACACGGCTTCCTCCACTATCTTATCGAAGCGGGTTAGTCCGGACACGCCCCCTCCGCACCCCCCCCCCCCCACCCCTCCCTGCCTTTTGCCACCTCGCAGCACCAACTGCCGTACTACGTCATGATGATGTGACCTAGAAATGGCTAGCTCTTTCAGACACGCGTTAAGTTCTAAAATCGAGAAAAGGGCGAAAAAATTGGTGTGCTTATTTTTCGCACACCCATTTCACAAGAACAACATAAATGGCTCAGAAACTTCGGGAAATCAAGCACTCACGCTTGCCTGCGCGCGGAATTTACAGCCTTATTCATCTATCAAGCCCATTAATGAACAAATTATTAAATCGGTGACTATCTGAAGCTCTCTCAACCATTACTCAACAGTGTGCATGAGTAAAGCCTTCTACAACTTAAGGAAAAAAAGGCAATAACAGCACTCGATTGCTTCCTCGGCGCGCCGTAGAACTTCGCGATGTTCATAGACATTTCCCAAGCAGCACAAGTCATCGGCGAAATATTGCAACAGGATGGTCCCATCCTGGTCCTTTGTAGGGCCAGCTTTGCCAATACAGTTCCAATGCTCGGCCAATTACTTGCGCTGCTTGGGTTATTTCTTTTCTCTATAGAAAAGCAGTTCTATTTTATTTTCCAGATGCACTGCTATTTCGTCGAACTGGGATTTATAACTTAGCCAGCATGACTGACTTGGGAACAACAGCGCTAGGCGCTCAAAAAAAAAATCATAGAAGTCGCAGGCGCAATCGTAAACGCCGTGCAGTAAAGGGTTAATACAGGAATAATACGTTCTGCGCCGAGCTCTCTAACGCTACACACTGCTTAGAGCATTGTGACTTGGCTTGCATTTTTGCGGTGGTGAATATGCCGTTGAATGTGCCAACAGGAAATGTTCCAAGAAGGAGGCGGGGACAATACCTCTCTTTAAATGTTTGCTGGTTTCAAATAGGAAGCAAATAAATTCACACGTACTCCTAGTTACAGTATGTATTGGCAGTGCGACAGCATTGGCAACAGTTGATGCCTTCACCGGAAGTGACGCCACTTCCATCCAGCCAATGGCAATGCTCCCGCCCGGAGACGTGACTTCTCTCCATCCAATGGGAGTGCTCCAGGCAATAAGCGAATTTTTGCCAATCGCATTAAAAGAGGCGGCGACAGCGCGAGAAAAAAAAAACTGTCGATTTTTCGCTTTGCGTAAGTCTTGCATGTACTAGCCTCTCTTTAAAACAAATATGGTTCTAAAAAAATGTCACCTTTTTTTTTCAGGAGTGGAAGGCGCGTTTACTTGTTTCCAGCACACTGCGGCGAACTTCTTAAGCCGAACCGTCGGAAGCGCCGGTGTTGCGCGAGGAGGGATGGGGATGGGGAAGATGATGGGGAGCGGGAGGGGGAGGGGCGGGAGGGGGGGGGGGGGCAGAAAGGCAGGTAGAGGGGGTTAAAGGCAAGCTTTCTCATCTTTTCCCCCGCCTTTCCTTATTTTCCTCACTTGTTTTCTTTTTCCCATTTCTTCTCCTTTTCTAACTAAGCTCGTCCTCTCATTTTGTTGGCCCATCTTTCTTTATCAGCTCCGCACGCTCCGCACGCTCCGCACGCTCCGCACGCTCCGACCAGGTTCAGAAATGCTCGGCGCGCCCACCGGCCGCGACAGCGGTGCGCAACGCGATACCAATTAATCTCGACTCATTTATTATAAGCGAGCGAGGATTTCCGCCGAACCTGGCCGCCGCTCGAGCACCGAATCTGCCGCAGACACCGCGCGCGCGTCCGCCTTTATTAATTGCCCACCCCCGTCCTTCCTTCCTTCTTCCCCCCCCCCCCCCCTTCTTGCTGGCTGCAAGAGCTAGGAGTCTCCCTTATTTCTCTTTAATTGCGCTCCCGATTCCCTCCTTCGTCGACTTCTCTGCAGAGCCTCTCGCAAGCGCGCGTGTTGATTCGTCGGGGCCAACGTTATTGCGAGTTCGGCGGTGGGATGCGTGCTTGCGCTTAGGTGCGCGAGTCTCTCTTCTTTTCGGCGTTGCCCTGGCGTTTCGCCGAACGACACGCGCCGGCGTTCCCGCGTTTTT
>NW_027526825.1:0-33844 GCF_052857255.1 Amblyomma americanum | reverse complement strand
CATGAGGGGTAAACAGGCCGCCGTGCGTGCCTGACGTCTGCGCACGCGCCGTCAGGTGATTGGGGTAACATTTGGCTGACCTGAGATTTCCGGCCGCCGTATTCAAATAACGGACGCACAAGAAACGTTTGAATGCGAGTAGCCTCCATGGCGAGTATTAAGTGCTGACGCACTTAAACATTCAGGGCATCACCTGTTGACCTAAAGTGTAGTGAGGCGAAAGCCTTTAGCGCGGTGTTGTTGCTTGTGTCACTGATGTGTGGAGCAGCTGTTGTTTAAGTACACAAATGTTTGTGAAGCTCAAATGCTGGAGACACGGGAGGGCGTTTCGGAGGCATCCGTATGATTTGACGCCTTCCCGCGAACAATCTCCAGCGTTCTTACGCTAGACATATGTTAGTGTGGGACTATAAAAAGAATGAAAAATAAAGTGTCTCTGCCCGTTTACGCTAGACATATATTAGGTTGGGCAACCTAAAAACATTTTAGAAAATAAGCCTCAATTGCTAACTACATATGCGTTGGCAGGATGTAGCGCAGTAATATAGAGCTCCGGGATTATACACTGACCTTATCATCGAAGTTCAAGCCAAGTTTGAGGTCATCGATGTGACAAGGTGTCAGGGATCAGCAATTCATGCACGAGCAGATCGCTTGCTGCCAGATTATATGCCAAATAGGCGGAATTAGAAGACAGAAACACATACGCTAGAAGGAAATATATCGCAGAAATTGGGAAAAAAAACGTATTTTGATCGATGAACCGAAGGTGATAAGAGATGCTTTCGGTCACTACTACAGTGATTTTTTCGCTTCCAAATCGACAGATGTTCATGCCTTTCAGGTTGAATTTCTAAATCTGTTACCTTGACTGACCAGTGAAGACACTCACATCCTGTCTGCTTACTTTTCAACATCGGAATTGAATACGAAAGTGATGAGCTGCACTTGGGGAATTCGCCAAGTCCTCACGGGATAACAGCGGAATTTTATAAGGCGCTCAAACGCGAAACTGCTCTCATTTTACAACGTGTTTATGAACAGTCATTTATAATAGATATTTTACCACCGTCGTTTTCTCATGCGCTTACAGTACCTATACCGAAAAATGACAATCCTCCTAAGCTAACCGAAGTTACTGGTTATCAGCCGATAGCTCTTACTAATGTTGATTAGAAAATTTTTTACTGAAGTATTAGCCAAACATTTACAATCAGGTATGGACATCTTGGATTCCCCCCACCAGACATGTGGAATTCAAGGGCAGACCCTCTTCACGATTGTTCATGTCTCTCGAAGAATACTTCAAAGCTGTGACGCTGACTTTTGGCGAGTGGCAATGTTGCAGATTGATTTAAAGCAGGCCTTTGACCGTGTATGTCGTAACATTCTTTTTAAAATCCTTGAACATGTCTGTGTTGGAGAAGTAGATTTAAAAGGGGTTAAATGGCTTATAGTAGCTGTACCAGGAATCTGCTTGTTAACCGAGAGCTCACAGACAGAATTGCCGTGAGAGCATCCGTGCGCCAAGACTGCCCATTGTCACCTCTACTTTTCGCTCTGTACCCAGAGCCACTTTGCCGGAATGCAATAAACAACAGCTGTATTCGTGGTTTTGAACTGGAAGCATGTGAAATTAAAATATTGGCTTGTGCCGATGATCTGGAATTTTTTTTATAGCGACTACAGTAGCTTACAACGTACAGTGTCGGATCTTCGCAGGTTTTGTGATGTAGCCCAATAGCGTTGTTAATCTGTAGAAATTTGTGGGCCATTGGCATGTGAACTTGGCGTCAGCACCTTTGTTTCATGCAGGTGTAAAATGGTCCCATGTTCCTTCCAAACACCTAGGTGTCCCTCTTGACAAGCATCAAGATCGAGGAAGGATAAAATTCAAGAACTGTCCACGCCTACACAGAAACGGTCGGGAAAGGAACTGTCTATATTCGCGCGCGCAAACATATGTAATGTATGCGTGGTTTCAAAAGTGTGCTATTTGTTGCAGGTCCTTTCGTGCTCTCGACTTAGCTATGAAAAGTTTCATCGTCTCTTCGCAGTTTTTCTTTGGCAGTTCTCATGGGATAAGAATTAAACGCAATAATTTATTAATGCGTTTGAGACAGGGGGGTCTTACCTTGCGACATTTGTACGTGGGGCAGGTGGTGTCAAGATTTATGTTTCTTCGAGATCAACGCGACCCTCTCCTGCGGACTTTTATTCAAATGAGACTTTCTTCGACTTTGCAAATTTGCAAAACTATGCTATTTACACTATAGACCGGATGAGATACAAAGTAGATTTTTTAAAGAAGTGGTCTTTGCTTGCTGGTTTCTAAATGCTCTGTTCAGCTTGAAATTCCTTTGAAATGTCGCGCGTAAGAAATTGCTAAATGATATGCTTGACTGTGTCTTCCCCGTGGCAATACACCGATCTCTGTATAGTGGAGGCCAAGGAGGAAATAGTTTAAAAAGAGTACGGAGAATGGAGGTGCCAGCGGGTGCGAAGACTTCAAGTTGCACACTGGTATGTTGCCGGTGAAAACATGGATGGTGGAGAAGGGATTGTTTTTGACATGGTGTGCTGACTGCTTGTTGTGTCACAAACCAGAGTCAATAGAACACGTCTGTATTGATTGCAGGGATGTGCTGCTCTTTTGGGACGTGCTCCAGCGTACAATAAAGACTTACCCTTGAGGCCGTATGGCATATGATTCCTGGACGTTGAGCCGGATCTTTTTAAATACGATGTAATTTTCCTTCTTGGCCTGCACAGTATTTGGCGAAGCAGGACATCTGTATGACACTGCGATGAAGATGCGAGGTCTGTCGGATATTACTTCGAACTAAACATATTTATGGTGCGTGTTTTGGAGATGAAATTATCGAGCTAATGGGAGAGTTGTGTTCCTCGAAGCAGTTTTGTGTTTCTCACGTGAGTGAAACACATGTCCGCACTTGATGTTTAATAGTGCAGCGCAGAAAATACGTTTATTATCCGTTATAAACATCCAAAAGAGGCAATACATGAAGAAATCTAGGAACCCAAGCCGCACAGGTCATCGGCCCAATATTGCAACAGGATGGTCCCATCCTGGTCCTTTGTAGGGCTAGCTTTGCCAATACAGTTCCAATGTTGTGCCAATTACGCAGCGCAATTGTTACCACGCTCGGCTGCGGAACGGAAGGATGGTGGTTCGAATGCCACTGTGCTCAAGGATTTCTTTAATCCAGTTTACGTCATTTGATTCACAGCACCAATGTGACAGATTTCGCTGACGGACGGACGGACAACGACGAGCCATTACAAGTTTTCGCTTTAAAACGCGTGCTTCCCGGCAGCATGGAGACAGAGAAGCGCCTCTTAGCTCCCTACCCCACAGAACAACTTGGCGACATTGAAAAAAGTGGAAAAAGTCGACTATATATCCATCGCCAAGCACGCACTTTTGGGCTGCTTTGTCGCTCTGCGCATGCGCCTGTGGTGGTTGGCCTATAGTGGATGCAGAAGGGTGCTTCACGCGAAAGAGGGGCAGCGTTGACATCGAGCCAACTGCAAGCGGTCGGTTATAACAAGTGGCAGCGCTGTGAGAACTTTTACTGGAAGTGACATGGTATGCCTCACTGGTAGAGTCCGTAACGTAGCAGGTGTTCTGTAATAGGCTCTCCAACTGCTGCACGGCTACATAGCTGAAGCAGCGCGCCTACATCAGGCAATATGATCGCACATAATTTGCTGCACCAGCTTCGTCGTAGCATCCGTACATTTTTCAATGTTCAGGATGATGAGGCCGACCTACCAACAGTTACCAGAACTTTCTTGCAGTATTGAGTAGTATTGCGTCAGTACTGCAGCTCGTTGGCAGATATGATTTCTGCGAGAAGACCATGACAACACTGGAGAGCCTGGAAAGGGCTGCGCAGGGTCTGCAACAATAAGCAGACGTGCAGAAAGGGAATTTTAACGCGACAGCCTTAAGGGCCCCGTGCGCAGACATCGGTGTCGTCGTTGGCGGCGTTGGCCGCAAGCGAGAAATCGGGGAAGCATTAATAAATAAAAAAGGAGTAGGAAATTGATTGACAAGCATCCGGACAAGCATCCTTTTCTCTTGCTGCAATGAAAAGTAACAGTTTCAATACAAAAGATTTTTGTGCACCCTTTCGATGTTGTTATAGTGTTGACTGAGCCTGGCCCTAACGCACGGCTTTCTGATGTATACGACATTTCGCACTGCGACACTGGTTGTGACAAAGCACCCCTGTGCTTCAGGGGGCCGAGCTCGCCAAAGTTCGAAACTCGTGAAACTTCCAGGTGTTAACCTCTGCCTATCACAAGCTTTAAACAGATGCTGTCCGCGCTGCATGAAAGAGAGTTTTCATCAAGAGAATTTAAATTTGAGAAATCTTGTTTCCCGACGCAGATTATAATATCAGAATTATAACAGGAAAATATATAATAAGTATTATGAGAACGATATAAGAAAAAGAAAAGTGGACGAGACACTGTATAACTCAGTGCACGGGAAACAGAAGCAAGGCCTAGTTGCGGTGGCTTAAAATTCCACAAAGTCTCACACAAGTTGAAGTGAACAGTTATCCTAGATCAGCATAACCAGCTGCGACGAGCAGAGCGAGGTGCAGGCTCTAAAAACAAAAAAAAAACACAACATATTTGTTTTCGTACACTGCGGCGCAGAAGTCGTAAATCACAACCTGTCAAGCAGCGCGAAATGTTTTCATAAGTCAAACGCGCACGCACCTTAAAAATAAGCTCAGTGAACACAATTAGATGATCGAAAGCTTGCTAAAAACAAATCTGCTGGAACGAAATGTGGCTTGCATTGCTGCAATTGCAAAAGGTAAGGCCCGTGGCTTCGTAGGACAGCGATTACCGATGGAAGCAATAGTGAGATCACAAGAGAGATTGTGTAAGCAACAGCTATCAAACATAAAAGCGACGGGTACTTCAACAAAGGTTCTATATCATTCGTAAACAAACAACTTGGTTTCAAGCAGGCGACATGTTTAGGCACTCAAACAATAGGGTAATCAATTTTCAGGACGGATCTTCTAAGCTTTTATTTATACTTTAATATCTCGCCGTATTAGTTTTGTTCTCCCGTGACAACGAACGCTGCTGTGTGCCTCGACTTTTGTCATTCATTTCGAGTCTTTTTCTTTTTTTATTTCACAAGCCCGTGCAGGCTGAGTCAAATGAAGCGAGTCATGTGACGTTTCACTTTCATTTTATAAGAAGACCTTCTAGTTGCTTCTTTATATTTTTACTATCCGAATAAATCCAATTTGAAAGTCTACTCTGCGTCCGTGTCCACTGCTCGCACAGTTTGTAATTGTGCGCTGCCCGAATCAGCGAAATTATCAACTACACAACATGCGCTATGCCTGAACGAGCGCAATTTCTCCTCATAATATATAACAACTGGCCCAATAACATACCACTTCGCTCGAACAGCTGCTTTGAACAGCATAAAATAGCCAGATTCAACCAGAGAGACATGAACTTGATCTGAGACTGAAGCGTTAGCATGGGTCACTATCGGATTTCATTTGGTGTAATATTAATTAATCGTCGGTGAACAAGCGTATCTAAGATGCAATGCAGGAAGCTATGCATTTCATGTAGACTGTAAACTCGGAAAAGAAGCGGGCCGAGCACAGAATATTGAGTAATAATATGAACCGCCCTCGGCTTTGAGGTAACGGAGGATTCCTTATGACTGCGCACTCGAATATAGTTAAGAGTGCTATAGCTAGACTAGCTCCTGCCTGGAATCTGCGCTTACAAATTCATGCCCACATGCAATGCACACCACATTCAATAATCAAGTTAACAGGATTCTTTCAGCCGGGTTCCCCTGCGTGCCTCTCTGAGCTGTAGCTGGGAACCCTATTAAGAAGGTAAAAGAAGGAAACGATGCAACCCCAATGGGCGCTTGCTCGAAAAGAAGGCCACGGTTATACCGTATATGCACAAAGTCGGCCACAACATGAAGAAAGTGGCAAACAAGCATGGCGTCCCTGTGGTTTTTTCAGCGCCACGAAAGCGCATCGTGTTATGCCGGGGGATCAGCGGCAAAAACGTGAACACAAGGGATGCGAAGCAAAACATGCCGAAACCTTTGTGAAATGTGCCACGGGTGTGGTGTACGAGTTCCCACTCAGATATGGCCAAATTGCCCGCTCATTGCATTGCACGTACAGTTTCTGAGCGATGGTTCAAGTGCATTAAGATTTTGGGCAAGAGCAAAGACGAAATTGCACGTGAGCTTTTATAAGCGTGCCACATCAAGAGAAAAGGCGATACCTGCGTCAGTTATACTTCCGTAATTCCGTACACTTCGGAAAACAACTTCCTGGGCGGCATTAGTTGTCCTCTGCCCAGGCTTCATCTCCCATCTTTCTCTCGTGTTCCCCTTTCGTTAGGTACGTGAGCACACCCGCATATAAGCCTCACTGCTGTTAATAAAACCAGATGATATTTCGCGCTCTTTTCGTCTTCCTGTGTTCTTCCTGTGTCCTTCTTTTTGTGTGTGCAACTCGTCTTAAGAACAACGATGCACCAACTAGCCCTACAAGAAATTCTTCTAAAGCCTCTCCTAGAAAAAATAAAGAAACGCGATGACACTACCGATCATCATAAAATATCTAGCATAAAAAACGAATGCTATAATTGTGTATTCACTTATGTTAAGAGTGTAATGGAGGCTTCCCTCTGTCATCCCTGTTATTGCGCTTTTACGGTCAGTTGTGTATAACCAACTTGCCCGTTTAGCAATACTATTAGGCTATTTTTAGTATCAATAAGCATGGCAACTTTACCTGAGGACTCGCGTGTGAGCCCCATGTCATAGCAGACCACTAGAACGTGATCTCGTACTTGTGGAAGACTGTCATCTCATTTCGTAGACATCTAGACTCTTCAAAACACTAGAAGCCATCGTTTGTCACTGTAGCACAAACTTTCTAGAACGCAACAGCTGCGTATCTCCTTTTCTCCGCGACTTTAGGAAGTTAGTGTCAACGTGTAACCCTCAACATCCGGTCAGGAAATGGCTTTAGCAGTTGCTCCTTCTGGGGAGGTCGATCGTTTCTTCACTTCATGAAAGCATTTGATCGCGTTCCTCTCGGCAAAGCGTCTTGTGAAACTTTCGGGCTTCCTATTTCGGCCTTCCTATTAATGCCAAAGCATTGCATGGCTAATCGGCAACGAAACCCTGCGGCGTCGGAGTTGTCCAGCAGCAGTTTTTCGAAAACCCCATTGAAGTCGCTCTTGTCTTGCATGGCGTCAGCAGAAGAGTGTATGATAAATTGGCGTCCAGCAGCTAGGTGACGTCATCAGCAAGGAAGACTAAAATAGTTTCCAAAGGTGTGGGGAACTGAACATTTTGAGAGCGCATTAATCTATAATATTTCCATGATGTCGTTCTTTAATTTTAAATACGTATGGGAAACTTTAGCCCAAAAGTGCCAATAGACAAAGTATTTCGTTTTCCCCAAGGGGGATCAAAGATTGCTTTCAAAAGCATTTAACCTAGGGTTTGGCCAGGTGAAAGCTTGTACCCATTGTACAACGGGTGGGTAGCCGGTGGCACTGAGTACAGCCTTTTCCCTGTCTTGGAGGGCCCTGAGATTTCCGCATGCATTACAGACACCCCAACAACCAGGCCATCGCTGCGGTCTCTAAAACGTATACTGTACAAGCCACTTCTCTATAAAATCGACTACGAAGCATCTATTGTGGCCGATATCAGCAGCACATAACTATAAATCGATCATATATTTCCTGTCGGTTTAATTTCTCCAAATAGAATAGAACAAGAATACTAATATCAAAGGTAGCCTTGGTCTACCATCCCCCTCATCTCGTCGCAGAAGACGTCAATAGAGTGAAGACTGTTTGTTAGAGGAATTCCGCGATGGCGCGATGCGTATTTACATGATGCTGTTTCGCACACGCAAAACCACGTTCGCCTCTGTGGGTACGTGATCACGGGTGAGCACTTACTCCTCACGAAGGCGGCGAAGATAACGCAACAACCTTCCTGCAACACCGGCTGTTATCGGTGATCACTGTTTAATCAAGAATTCATCAGCTGAAATTAAATCGTTACCAAATATTTTCTGTCATTACATTCATTTTTCCTGCGGTTTAAAACGCTGCATATCGGCCCAAAGCGTTACATTTTTGATGAAAGTTCTGATACTGTTAAAGATATATCTTAACAATCAACTCACCCCTGCCGGCCACCGCATTATTCCCCACCTACTCCTCGTGCCAACTTTTCCCTATCGGTTATCTTTACTAACATCCGCAGCTTCTTGCCGAAACGCGATATCGTGTCAAACCTTATTTCATCATCAGGCAGCGATCTACTTGTATTAACCGAAACGTGGTTGAACAGCGATATAAATGACTCAGAGATCTTGTTTGATTTGCCAAATTTTCGTCTTTTTCGCGCCGATAGGAAAGAAGCCCGCGGAGGGGGAGTTCTAATTGCCGTCAACGAGCAGTTATCATGCTCCGTCATCAATGTCTGCTCGGATTTGGAAATACTATGGCTCATGTGCCGTGCTTCACCCCTGTCACTTCTAATTGCGGTGTGCTATAGACCACCTCGAAGTAGTCCCGACTTTCCTCGCAAGCTTCACAATATCCTAAATCAACTGGTTTCAAAGCACCCTAATGCACATATCCTCCTATTTGGAGATTTCAACTACCCCAATATCGACTGGAATAGTCAACCTCAGCCCATGGTCAATCAGGAAGAGTCAAGAGAATTCCTTGATGTCTCTCTTAATTTTAATTTGACCCAATTAGTATCTGAACCAACACGTGTCGCAGGAGAAGCAGCTAACACTCTAGACCTCATTCTGACCACTCATCCAGATAGCTTAGAATCCCTTACGTACCTCCGCGAAATCAGCGACCATAAAGTAATTCATGCCACTTTCAGCTTTACACCTGTGTTAAAAGAACCTTCCCGGAAAACTATTATGCTCTACGACAAGGGAAACTACGAAGCAATCAGCAATGAATTAAATAACTTCTTGTCAATGTTTGAAACATCCTTTCATAGCAGAAGTGTAAATGAAAACTGGACACTCTTCAAACATAAAATAGCTGACGTAACCAATAAATATATCCCGACGTGCAGTTTTAGGAAGCGTAATCAGAAGCCGTGGTTCACCAAAACACTAAAAAGCCTCGAAAATAAGAAAAAACGCGCATTTCGTACAGCGAAGCGACAAGGAAACCCAAATGCGTGGGTAAAATACCATGAAGTGGAACACTTGTACTTGGCCGCGATTGTTAAAGCTAAGCGCTCCTTCTACGAAGTCGACCTACCAAAAATGATAATCGATAACCCCAAAAAATTCTGGAAAGTGATAAACCCAAAAGAAACGCGCGCTATCACCCTCACTAACAATGCCGGTGTTACAATGACTGATACCGAATGTGCAAACGCATTTAACACTGCTTTTTCGTCCGTTTTTAGTGACGAATCCTAATTGCCCTGTTCTACACTACCACTTGTTATCACCACAGCCATGGAACCCATAACTTTCAACAGTAGCGGAATTTCATGCATAATTGATAAAATAAAGAACTCATCCGCTACCGGCATAGATGATATAAACTCAAAAATTTTAAAGTACGCTAAACTAGCTTGCTCCAGTATCCTTTGTGCACTGTTTACGCAATCATTGTCTGAAGCAACCATACCTTACGACTGGAAAGTGGGGAAGGTCGTTCCCATCCACAAAACAGGTACTACTGATTCACCTCTTAATTATCGCCCTATTTCATTAACAAGTGTACCCTGCAAATTAATGGAACATGTCATTTACAGCCAAATCATACAATTCCTAAATTCCAATCACTTCTTCCATCCGTCCCAGCATGGATTTCGGAAAGGTTTTTCCTGCGAAACTCAGCTAGCCATTTTTCTTCATGACATTCACGCCAACCTTGACACTAACCTACAAACTGATGCCATATTCCTAGACTTTGCTAAGGCTTTCGACAAAGTACCTCATCAACGCTTGCTTCTCAAACTCTCTCAACTGAACCTAGATCCAAACATCATCGCGTGGATTAAAGAATTCCTCACGCATCGTTCTCAGTCTGTCTTCGTTAATAATCAGCCCTCCCACCCGCTTCCAGTAACCTCCGGCGTCCCGCAGGGTTCCGTTCTCGGTCCTTTGTTATTCCTTATTTACATTAACGACCTACCCCAGCATGTATCTTGTCATATCCGTCTGTTTGCTGATGACTGCGTTATTTATCGTTCAGTCACTAACCCTTCTGACCAAGAATCCCTACAGGCTGACCTAAACCATGTGCAAAACTGGTGTTTGCAGCGGCTGATGACACTCAACCCTAACAAATGTAAGTATATGTCTTTTCACCGCCGCCGAAATCCTTTTGTTTTCCAGTACACAATTTCTAACTCCTCTGTCCACCTCGTCCAGTCGTACAAATACTTAGGTATCACCATTTCTAATGATTTATCCTGGCGTCTGCATGTGACTAACCTGATATCATCAGCTAATAAAACACTTGGCTTCTTGAAACGTCACCTGCGGGATGCCCCTCAACATGTAAGACTACAAGCATACATTTCACTCATCAGAACTAAACTGGAATTCGCATCGGCCATCTGGAACCCTCACCAAGTATATATAACAAACGCCCTCGAAGCTGTGCAGAACAGGGCCACCAGATTCATTCATTCCTCGTATTCATACGACGTTAGCATATCATCTCTAAAATAGCAATCAGGTCTATCTAATCTTTCTGCTCGCCGTCGCACTGCCAGTCTCGTCTTATTTCACAAGTTTTTTTATTCGCCACTCAGACAAGAACCCTACATCTGCGCACCCCCGCCGCGCAGATCCCATCGCATCAGTCACCCTCTTCAAGTTTTGCGCCCACGTGCCCGTACCACTGTTTTCTCTAATTCATTTTTTTGCCGAGTAGCAGCTGACTGGAACGGCCTTCCCCACGATATCGCTGCCATCACCTGCCCTGGAACATTCATGACTGCATTGAACAACTGTACTTCATAAAAACCCACCCCTTATGTAACACCCCGCAAGGGGTATTTAAGGAAAATAAAGTGATGTGATGTTCCTTTGCATTTTACTAAAAATAGCGCCTCAATTATTATTTCTAACCTGAGGATATTTGGCGATAAAATTTTCGATATTTCTAACCCAAGTTCCTTTAAGACTGCCCTATGCAATCTTTATTTGTAGATTTTAGTCAATCTTATTTTGCGTTTGTTTTCGTTGTGTTATTGCTTTCTGTCGGAAATGTTATTTTTGGGGGGAATTGTTGCTTTTTCCCTTTTGTCTTCTTCGCCTTATTTTGTGTTATGTTTTGTTCATTTTTCGCCGCTTATTCATTTCTTCTATTTTGTTTTTCTGCTGCACTGTGCCTGACCCAATGTATGTCCTTCCCACTCCTCTCTTTATATGTTATTGGGCTCTGAAGGTATTTAAATAAATAAATAAAAAATAAATAAGTAAATAAATAAATAAAAAATAAATAAATCAATAAACCACTAAAAATGTAAAATACGTCTTAGAGTCTCAGCCATCGTAATTCTGGCCACTGCCGGGTTTCCGCATTTCCGTCGCCTCGGAAGCGCCGTAGCCACTGAAGTTTGGCCAAGCGAATGTGTAGTGGAAGCAAACTCCTTCCTTCAAGGCTTTTTTCACCCACAGGCCTGCCAGTGTGCACCATAGCGATTCATATGCAGTAGTCATCGACGCCGATATCTATTAGTTTACTATTTTAATGGAAGCCAGCGCATCATCTCAAGCAGTCTCCTTGAAGGACGAACACCAAAGAGCATGCCACCGATGGACCACATACAGAGTGTAAGAAATTGCGCTTCTTAACACATCAAAACTGCAAGTATATCGCAAACAGTAGCTACTCTGGGGCGCCTAGGGCTCTATCTGTCTTTGGTGGTGTACATGCGAAGGTAGTGAAGGCAGGCTGGAGTCTTGCGAATGGTGGCGACAGGCAGCAACAGGAGACTTAGACATTATCAGACACTTTTTCTGTAGCAAATAATTTCAGCTCTCATTCTCGACAATTCCTTGAGACGAGCAGGCGACGAGAGCATCCGCCACGGTAGATACAAAGCAGTTAGTCATGGTGAAGACTAGATATTTGTTTGTTTGTTAGACATTAAGAAACCTTAGGAAGGCGCGAAAAGACACGAGGACGATGTGGAAGGACTGCAAGAAAGCGTTACTCTTGTCCTTTCGCGCCGCTTTATTTTTTATAAGAGAGCATTTAGAAGAACTTCTTGTTGGGCTAGTTGGTGCATGGTTGTTCTTAAGACGAGTTGCGCACACAAAAAGACGGACACAGGAAAAACACAGGAAGATGAAAAGAGCGCGAACTATCAACTGGTTTTATTAACAGCAGTGAGGCTTATATAGGCGGTGTTCACACGTGCCTAAAGAAAGGAGAACACGAGAGAAAGATGGGAGATGAAGCCTGGGAACAAAATCCGCCCAGGAAGTTCTTTTCCGAATTGCACGGACTTACGGAAGCATCACTGACACAGGTATCGCCTTTTCTCCTGATGTGGCACGCTTCTGAAAGCTCAAGAGCTACCTTGTCTTTACTCCTGCCCAGAATCTTAATGCTAAGTGGCTCACAACCTGTACATGCAGTGCAATCAGCGGGCAAGTTGGCAACCTTCTCTAGTCCAAATTGAGCGCGCATGCTTCCCTGCGCGTTCATTCAGGCAGCAGCCTGTCTGGACAACATACACGAGTCCATATCTGAGTGGGAACTCGTACACCACACCCGTGGCACATTTCACAAAGGTTTCGGCATGTTTGGCGTCGCATCCCTTGTGTTCACGTTTTTGCCGCTGATCCTCTGACATAACACGATGCGCTTTCGTGGCGCTGAAAAAACCGCAGGGACGCCATGCTTGTTTGCCACTTTCTTCATGTTGTGGCCGACTTTGTGCATATGCGGTATAACCGTGGCCTTCTTTTCGAGCAAGCGCCCATTGGGGTTGCATCGTTTCCTTCTTTTACCTGCTTAATAGGGTTCCCAGCTACAGCTGAGAGAGGCACGCAGGGGAACCCGGCTGAAAGAATCCTGTTAACTTGATTATTGAATGTGGTGTGCATTGCATGTGGGCATGAATTTGTAAGCGCAGATTCCAGGCAGGAGCTAGTCTAGCTATAGCATTCTTAACTATATTCGAGTGCGCAGAGTCATAAGGAATTCTTCGTTACCTCAAAGCCGAGGGCGGTTCATATTTTTACTCAATATTCTCTGCTCGGCCCGCTTCTTTTCTGAGTTTACAGTCGACATAAAATGCATAGCTTCCTGCATTGCATCTTAGATTCGCTTGTTCACCGACGATTAATTAATATTACAACAAATGACATCCGATAGTGACCCATGCTAACGCTTCAGTCTCAGAACAAGTCCATGTCTCTGGTTGAATCTGGCTATTTTATGCTGTTCAGAGCAGCTGTTCGGGCGAAGTGGTATGTTATTGGGCCAGTTCTTATATATTATGAGGTGAAATTGCGCTCGTTCAGGCATAGCGCATGTTGTGTAGTTGATAATTTCGCTGATTCGGGCAACGCACAATTACAAACTGTGCGAGCAGTGGACATGGACGCAGAGTAGACTTGCAAATTAGATTTATTCGGATAGTAAAAAATATAAAGAAGCCACTAAAAGGTCATCTTATAAAATGAAAGTGAAACGTCACATGACTCGCTTCATTTGACTCAGCCTGCAAGGGCTTGTGAAATAAAAAAAGAAAAAGACACGAAATGAATGAGAAAAGTCGAGGCACATAGCAGCGTTCGTTGTCACGGGAGAACAAAAGTAAAACGGCGAGATATTAAATAATAAATACAAAGCTTAGAAGATCCGTCCTGAAAATTGATTACCCTGTGTGTGTGCCTTAACATGCCACCTGCTTGAAACCAAGTTTTATGCTTACGAATTATATAGAAGCCTTGTTAAAGCACCCATCCCTTTTATGTTTATTTGCTGTTACTTTCATAATCTTTTTTGTGGTCTTGTCATTGCTTCCATCTGTGATCGAAACCACGGGTTTATCCCTTGCAATTGCTGCAATGCAAGCCACATTTTGTTCCAGCAGATTTGTTTTGAACAAGTTTTCGATCTTCTTATTGTGTTCACCGAGCCTAACTTTAAGGTGCGCGCGTTTTACCTATGAAAACATTTCACGCTGCATGACAGGTTGTGATGTACGACTTCTGCGCCGCAGTGTACGAAAACAAATATGTTGTATTTTTTTTTGTTTTTAGAGCATGGACCTCGCTCTGCTCATCGCAGCTGGTTATGCTGATCTAGCATAATTGTTCACCTCAACTTGTGTGAGACATTGTGGAATTTTAAGCCTCCACAACTAGGCCTTGCTTCTGTTTCCCGTGAACTGAGTTATACAGTGTCTCGTCCACTTTTCTTTTTCTTATATCGTTCTCATAGTACTTCTTATATATTTCCTGTTACAATTCTGAGATTATAATCTGCGTCGGAAAACCAGATTTCTCAACTTTAAATTCTCTTGATGAAAACTCTCTTTCATGCAGCGCGGACAGCATCTGTTTAAAGCTTGTGATAGGCAGAGGTTAACACCTGGAAGTTTCACGAGTTTCGAACTTTGGCGAGCTCGGCCCCCTGAAGCACAGGGGTGCTTTGTCACAACCAGTGTCGCAGTGCGAAATGTTGCATACATCAGGAAGCCGTGCCTTGGGGCGAGGCTTAGTCAACACAATAACAACATCGAAAGGATTCACAAAAATCTATGTATTGAAAATGTTACTTTTCATAGCAGCAAGTTCAAAGGATGCTTGTCCGGGCTTCAACACACGATCATAAACGCTAGGCGGAATAAAAGGTAGATTTTGAGAATAACAGCTAGCCATAAATGAGAAGAAATACGGGTGCGTCATCTCTGCTGCTATAGTGATTGTCGAGAAACTTGATGTCCAGTAACAGGCAGGTTCTTTACGTATAGCTGATTTATTGAATTTACAGGAAGGATTTTTTAGAATTTAGTTCTAATTTTAATCTGTACTAAAGCACTGTTTATATTCGTTTAATCATCGGCAAAGAAAGCGTCTATTGCA
This sequence comes from Amblyomma americanum, assembly GCF_052857255.1. Classification (NCBI taxonomy): domain Eukaryota; kingdom Metazoa; phylum Arthropoda; class Arachnida; order Ixodida; family Ixodidae; genus Amblyomma; species Amblyomma americanum. Next base: position 18,671 of record NW_027526825.1, on the reverse strand, counting down.
GATAAAATCTGCTCGGTTATATTGTTCTCATTTTATTAGATTCACACCGCTGATGCACATATTTTATAATTTTAGGTGGTTCATGTCATGTGACCTTTGACCTGGGCTATATTATCTGACTTTCTGGACTCTTATTTATGTAGAAATCTTTCATTGGTTCTATCCTCCTTGCTGTAAGGCCTTGTCTTTGTGCGCGGCCACAGCCAGCAAAAATGGGATAGGTTGAGGCTATTTTTAACGGCCGCCGTTATAACAAACAGTCGTTTATTACGAAGGAAGGTGCTGGTGGAAGGTGGTCAGAGTACGTATTAGAGCACTGACACTGAGTATCAGATAAAATGAACAACTTTGACAGCACAACCGGGTTAGAGCGAGTGGACATTGGGAGTAAGTTTGGCCGTGAGTCCGAAAAATGCCTTTTTGCCGCCAGATGGAGGCCGAAATGTGTTTCCACCCTTACAGAACAAGCTGCCGACAGAAAAAGAATATACAATGCGGCTGTGAACCCACCGACCAAGCGCACTCCGCGAAGCTGTCGTGTCAATCGGCGCATGCGCGCGTATTGGTTGGTCTCAAGAAGAAACAGAAGCGCGGTATGCGCGTTTCAGGGCAGCGCTGACAGCACAACTGCATGTGGTCGGTTATAAACATTGGCATCTGTCTGAGAGCTGTAACTGGAAGTCACGTGGTACGCCTGCTGGAACAGCCGGTAATATGGCGTTTTTGGTCTCCAATCCGTTCTACAACTTCTGATACTTTGTCCAAAGAGTACCATTGCACAATATATTTTCTTGTCAGAAGGTTGGTATTTCAAAGCATTTTACCCGAGAGAAACCAGGATGGAAACCATGTGAAAGCTTGTACCCATTGGACCATCGGTGGGTACCCGGTGGCACTGGCAGCCAATGTGGCCCATGTGCGATAAAAATTTTTCACCTTAAGCCTTGAAGTGTTAGCGATAATACGGTTCGGAAAAGTTACGGCGCAGATGCCTTAGTGTTATGCTAGCATTGTTAACGGTATGTGCGATGTGAACAGCCCAAATAAGGTAAACTAACACTGTAAACACGAATATATTTACAAAATCGAGCAGCCGTTTTAAAATCTGCTTTTAAGATGATTTCATACTAGAGTTGTCGGGACCGGACAAAGATTAAAAATTTTGCACTTCTTAATGTTATTGTCTGTTGCCTATAATTGGAGAAATGTCTTTTGCCGGGTAAGTGCATACAGGTGCACTCGCTTATAACGTACCTTGGGTAGATCCATGGAAAGAAAAATGATAGGTGTAACTTTAAGAGACCGGAAGCGGTTAGAGTGGGTGAGGGAACAAGCGCGTGTTAATGGCAACCTAGCCGAAATCAAGAGGAAGAAATGGGCTTGGGCAGGGAATGTAATGCGAAGGCAAGGTAACCGCTGGTCCTTAAGGGTAACGGAGGGGATCCCAAGATAAGGCAAGTTTAGTAGGGGTTGGCAGAAGGTTAGGTGAGCGGCTGAGATCAAAATGATTGGAGAGGGGGAGGCGGGGTAAGGTGGGCGCATCCGACTCAGGACTGGGTTAACTAGCGAGGCATGTTAGAGGCCTTTGCCCTGCAGTATGTGTAGCAAGGCTGATGATGATAACGAACCTGACAGTCAGAGGAATCGAGTTCGCTGTATCCGACGCTCGTATTAAGTGGACTTCCCCTATTAGGCTAAAAAGCTAGGATATAAAGGCATTTGTTTTTGAAACAATTTGAGGGGACACTCAAGCTCCGCCTCGAGGGTATGACGCGATAGCGTAATGGGTTATGAATTCCCCACCTAGACCCACTTGCTACTCTTTTTTATTTATGAATCCTTCCGGAGTTTTTCGCTCAGGGCCAACGCCTTCAACGCCCCGTGAACCTGATGCTGCTGATGCTCCGTTCGGTGAAACGGATGCGCGGAACGGCAAACCACGGAAAAGCGCTTCCAGACGCCTTGCGGAAACGCGCGGGACTCAAGTTGCAGTCGTGGTTCGTCGGCACATCGTTTTCGACAGACCCAATGGCACGAACGCCAGCATAGCTTCCGCGCCGAACAAACAGGCAGCAAGTTGCAAGCTTCGCGGTGAGCGTGCCTTTTATTTGCGCTGCGTTTTTCGACGGTCATCGCGTGATTCCTGCGTGCCCGCACGGCCCCACTGCGCCCGAACGAGACGAGCGAGAGTCGCTGCCGTCGCGCGCTATTTGCTGGGGCAGTGGCGTGCACAGCGAGCAGGAGGAGGAGGGAGTCATTTTTGTGGGCACTGCCTAATTGCGCTAAGTGCGCGCCAAGCGAAGAGTGCAACTAGCGGAAACGTACTTTGCTACTTTATTAACTATGACTTCTGTAATTTTCATGCTCATAATTACTAATATGCACCACAGTACGTCTCTAAAGCACCCAAGACAACAGCGTATTTACAAGATGCGCCTTTGTTTATTAAAAAAGCGTCGAGCTGGCGTGGCGGAGTGGTTAGTGGGCTCGTCTTGCACTCCGAAGGCCTTGGATAATTCCCCAAACTCTACCAGTTTCCTACTCGTATTTATTTTTAATGCTTCTGGGATTGCTCACTCCCGGCCAACGCCGCCGACGCCGACGACGACACCGACTTTTCTGCGACACGGCGCGCTTAACGCTGTCGCGTTACAATTCCCGTTATGCACGTCTGCATACTCTTGCAAGCCTTGTGCAGCCCTTTCCAAGCTCTCCAGAGTTGTCATGTCTTGCAGAAATCATATCTGCCAACGAGTCGCAGTATTGACGCAGTATTACTCAATACTGCATGAGAGTTCTGGCAACTGGTGGTAGGTCGGCCTCAGCGTCTCTGATCTTCGCCAAGTGTACGGGTAGTACGGCGAAGCTGGTTGAAAACACGTACTATCATATTCCCCGTTGTATGCGCGCTACTTCCGCTGGGTAGCCGCGCTGATGTCGGAGAATCGATTAGAGAACACATGCCACGTTACGGGCTCTACCAGTGAGGCATACCATGTAACTTCCAGTCAACGTTCTCAGAGCGCTGCCACTTCTTATAACCGACCGCGTGCAGTTGTCTCGCTGGCAACGCTGCCCCTCATTCGCGTGCAGCACCCTTCTGCATCCACTATAGGCCAACCACCACACGGGCATGCACAGCGCAACAAAGAAGCCTAGGAGTGCGTGCTTGGCGATGGATACATAGCCGACTTTTTGCTTTTTTTTTAGTGTCGCCAAGTTGTTCTGTGGGGGAGGGAGCTAAGAAACGCTTCTCGGTCTCCATGTTGGCGCGAAGCACGCGTTTTAAAGCGAAAGCTTATAATGGCTCATTGTTTTCCGTCCGTTCGTTCGTCAGCGAAATCTGTCACACTGTAGCTGTCAATCAAGTAACGTCAACTCGATGGAAACAATCCTTGCGCACGGTGGGATTCGAACCACCATATTTCCATTCCACAGCCGAGCGTGCTAACGACTGCATTACTTCCTGCTTTTTATGCCTTTATTGCCTGCTTTGACAGTTTACAACAGATCAGACAAATATGGCCTGCGCTGAACTCTCAAACAAGAAGTGCGGAACTATGTTTCACTCACGTGAGAAAATCAAAACTCTTTCGAGGAACACAATTCTCCCATTAGCTCGATAACTCCGTCTCCAAAGCACGCAGCTTGAACTTTTTTTTTTTCAAGTACTCTCGGGCACACGGCGCCTCTTCATCGCAGTGTCGTACTGCCATCCTGGTTTGACAAATGCTGTGCAGGCCAAGAAGGAAAATTACATCGTATTTATAAAGATCCGGCTAAAAGTCCAGGAATCATATGCCATACGGCATCAAGAGTAAGTAGTTCTTTATTGTACGCTGGATTATGTCCCAGAAGAGCAGCACATCCCAGCAATCTATAAAGACGTGTTCTATTGACTCTGGTTTGTGACACAACAAGTTTGTTACCCCTTGTAAACAAATCTTCTCTCCTTCAACTATATTTTAACGGGCAACGTACCAGTCTGGAACTTGAAGAAAAACGTCTTTACACCCGCTGGCACCACCATTTTCCGCACTCTATTTATAACATTTCCTCCTTGGCCTCCACTATAATGAGATCGGTGTATCGCCTCGAGGAAGACACAGTCAAGCATATCTTATAGCAATTTCTTTCGCGTGACATTTCAAAGGAATTCCAAACTGAACCGAGCATTTATAAACCGGCAAGCAAAGATCACTTCTTTCAAAAATCTACTTGCTCTCTCTCGCATCCCGTCTATAGTGGAATTAACATAGTTTGGCAAAGCCGAAGAAAGTCTCACTTACATAAATGTTCGCAGCAAAGGGTCGCGTTGATCTCGAAGAAACATAAATCTGGACACCACCTGCCCCAGGTACAAGTGCAGCAAGAAGAGACCCTCTTGTCTCAAACGCGTTAATATATTATCGCGTTAAGTTCTGCCATCAGAACTGCAAAAGAAAAACTGCGAAGGGACGATAAAACATTTGAAAGCTAAGTCGAGAGCACGAAAGGACCTGCAACAAATAACACACATTTCAAACCAAGTATACATTACATATGTTTGCGCGCGCGAATATAGACAGTTCCTTTACCGACATTTTCTGTGTACGCGTGGACAGTTCTTGAATTTCCTCCTTCGTCGATCTCAATAATTGTCAAGAGGGACACCGAGGTATTTGGAAGGAACATGGGACCTTTTTACACTTGCATGAAACAAAAGGTGCTGATGTCAAGGTCTCATGCCAAAAGACCCGCACATTTAAACAGATTAACAACGCTATAGGGTTACATCACAAAGCCTGCGAAGATCCGACATCGTATGTTGTAAGCTACTGTGGTCGTTATAAAAAAATTCCACATCATCGGCACAAGCCAATACTTTAATTTCACATGCTTCCAGTTCAAAACCACGAATACAGTTGTTGTTTATTACCTTCCGGCAAAGTGGTTATAGGTACAGAGGGAAAAGTAGCGGTGACAATCGGCAGCCATGCCGCACAGATGCTCGGACGGCAATTCTGTCTGTGAGCTCTCGGTTAACAACCAGAATCGTGGTACAGTTACTACAAGTCATTTTAACCCCTTTTAAATCTACTTCTTCAACACAGACATGTTCAAGGAGTTTAATAAGAATATCATGACATACACGGTCAAAGGCCTGCTCTATAATGGTCTGCAACACTGCGACTCGCGTCACAACATTGCAGTATACTCCGAGTGACATGAACATTCGTGTAGATGGTCCGCCCTTGAATTCCACACGTCTGGTGGTGGCTGGGGGGGGGGGGGGGGGGGCAATTAGGATTTGCATAACTGTCTGTAAACGTTTGGCTAATACTTTCATAAAAACTTTATAATCAACATTAGTATGCGCTATCGGCTGATAACCAGTAACTTGCGTAAGCTCAGCGGAATTGTCATTTTTCAGCATAAGTACTTTATGTGCATAGGAAAACGACCGTGGTAAAAGGTTCATTCCAAATGACTGTTCATACACGTTGTAAAATGAGAGCAGTTTCGAGTTTGAACGCCTTATAAATGTCTCCTCATATCTCGTTAGCACCCGGCGATTTCCCTGAGTTAAGGTCATCAATAGCGTATCCAATTCCGGTGTTGATAAGCCGGCAGACAGGATGTCAGTGTCTTCATTGGTCAGTCGGGGTAATATATTGAAAATTTCAGCCGTACAAGGCATGCACATTCGCCGATTTGCGAACAAATCAAGATGATACCCTCTGAAAGCCTCCATTATCACCTTCGGACCGTCCGTCAGAGTACCTTTGTTTTCAATTTCTACGATATCTTTCTGTCTAGCGTATATTTTTTCTGTCGTCAAATTCCGCCTACTGGGTATATCGTTGGCTGCAAGCGATCTATTCGTGCACGGATTGCAGATCCCTGAAAACTTGTCACATCGATAACCTCAAGCTTGGCTTGAACTTAGATGATAAGATCAGTGTATAATCCTGGAGCTCTATATTACTGCGCTACATCGTGCCAACGCATATGTAGTTACCCTTAGAGGCTTATTATTTTTTATTCTTTTTAGGTTGCCCCAACCTAATAGACGTCTATCGTAAAAAGGTAGGGAGGCGTTATTTCTCATTCTTTTTATAGTCCCACACTAACGTATGTCTAGTATAAGGACGCTAGACATTGTTTGTGGAAAGGCGTCGAATCAGACGCATTCCTCCCAAACGAGCTCGAGTGTCTCCAGCATTTAAGCTACACAAACAATTGTGCACTTAATCAACATCTTAACCACACATCAGTGACACAAGCAGCAACACCACGCTAAAGGCTTTCGCCTCCCCGCACTTCAGGACAACAAAGTGCTCCCGTAAAATTTTAAGAGCGTTAGCTCTTTATACTCGCCATGGAGGCTGCTCTCATTCGAACGTATCTTATCCGATACTTCAAGACGGCGCCCGGAAATCTTAGGTCAACTACATGTGACCGCCATCACCCGACTGAGCACGCGCAGTCGTCTGGCAGGCACGGCAGCCTGTTTACCCCTTATGCTGGCGCTCCGCTCTATAGATATCCATCTGGGCGGGGGCCAACACTTCTGCCATATGGGGTCGCCATTGGTGACAAAACTGTGGCCCACCCGTTTGGCACAGAGGGTTCGGAGTGGTAGCAAATGAATCGGCACGACGCGGCGTATGAAGCTTTTTTTCGTCTTGAAGCCTGGCATATGTGAGGCATTTGTACCGATGACCTTCGGTCCGCGAAACCGTAATGGGGACGACATTCGGAAGGACGTGAGGAGCGAACCATTGGTCGCAGAGGGATGCAGGTGGTATCAAACGAATAGTCGTTTCGTGTGGACACGTTGGTATCCGAAATTGTCGAAAGTAAAGGATAAAACAACTTAGCTAACTTAGCTAATTTGATTTCGCATTCGTGAATCGTGCTTTACTTTTTTCGAATGTGTGGCCGAATTTACGACGCTTGATCAATCGATCTTACTGAGTTGTGTTGTATAGGTCGTTCGTTGCATCTGATTCAGTGTTAATGCTCTAATACATATCTTGACCGTAGCGCCACCTTTTGTTCGCAATAATAGTTGGTCGTTATAAAGGCGGCCTTTATAAATGGGCTCAACTTGTTCCAGTTTCACTTGTTCTGGAAGCGATATCTGGAAGATATGGGGTATGAAAAGTAGGGAAGTTGATTCCATCGCAAGAATGAGGTAAAAAGCGTTTCTAACCAATTATCTGCTGCTTTCTCTCTCGGAATTATTTGGAAGCTTATTGGATACTACCTATTTTCTCCCATTAATGGCTTTCTTGAATTGAACTCCTCCTTCTCGGATTGCAACGTGGCTTTTATTAACATAGTCATGTCAGTCGAAACGTCTATCCTTCACACTAAAGTTGCATGCCAATTTTGACCGGAATTCACTTGAGGATTGCGTCTTCGTTAATTTCGCCAGAGGTTTTGATAATGTGTGTCACAGCTTAATGCTCTACAGACTGAAACTGCTTAACGTCGACCAGAAAATTGCTCCCTAACTTTATGTTCCTTCAGACATTATTTGCAGTTCATTTCGGTTAAACATGTGACCTCATAGCTGAGCGTGTCATATTGTTGCTCCTGCAAATTGCGTGCTCGGCCCGCTTCCTATCCTCGTGTACGTCAAGCATCTCACCTTCCAGCATTCCTTGTCACATTCACTTTTTCACTACATATTTCGTGATATTTAGTGGGATAGCACCCCATAATGACATGGTACCACTTTAGTCTTACAACGAGTCCGTGTGATTCTGGTGAAAATTATGGCTATATTTGCTAGTTCGGGCAGCAGACGATGACATGGAGTCACAGAAAGGCAGACTAACGCAGAGCAGAATACCAAATGAGCTTTATTGGGCAAGTGAAAGCCTAAATGAGAAGATTGATAGTTTTGTGCCATAGTGAAAGTCAAACGTCAAGTGACGAGCACCATCTAAAACCAGACTGCACCAGCTTGTGTAAACAAAAAAGAAGGAGCGCAAAATGTTTGAGAAACATTTACCTGTGTAGGAGTGTCCGTGTAAGTACATAAAACAACTTAAACGATCCATATTACACATAAAAACAAAGCTGAAAAGTGACGTTCTGAAAATAGATTACTTAGCTGGGTGTGTGCGAATATGTCACCTGCTGCAAAACACGTTATTGCTTAAGGAATGATGAAGAAGTTGTGTTTACACACTCGTCTCTTCTCTGTTTTGTGGCTTTTGCTTGCAGAATGTGTATTCTGTTCTGATCACTGCACCCACGCATAATTGTTGTCTTGGGAAACCACGGCACTCAACTTTTGTGCTTGCCTCAATACAAGCTAGAGTTCTCTCGAGCATATTTGTCCTGTGCGAGTTTTATATCTTCTTATTGCGTTCACCGAGCTGGTCTTTAAAGCGCGTTTGACCTATGCACGATTGTCGCTGCTTCATAGAATGTGCTGAATCACTCCTCTTTCGCAGTATATAAAAGAAATGTGGGCCGTATTCACTGCGCTATTAATTTTCCAATTGCGCACCCATTTGGTCCTCAGTTACTGGTCACTTACATATACCCGTGGCTTTCAAGTGTCCATGGGAATTGAACAGGATAGGGACTCTTTGGCGCCCGGGTGTGACCATTGGCTCCCATTGGCTGCGCTATGCAGCCAATAGAGAGACGCAGTCACGCACCGCCGAATGGCCGGGTTGTTTTCCACAGACGCTTGAAAGATGCGTGTTTACAGCGTGTTTCACCTAAGACTTCACATAATTTTTAAAAATAGGTTTTTTAGTTAGCAGAGAGGTTTTTTCGGCATAACATTGTCAGCAGTGCAGTACATTAGAAAACAGCTAAGATTTCCTAACTTGCAGGCTTTTAAATAAGCGAATAGTTAACATTTCAGCAATTATTGTTAGGCTGCTTAATCAGTGAGAGGCGTGTAGCCCTTCCTAATATCCGTATCAATTTTTAGAATTTCAATGATTCTGTTACCCTCGGCGCGATGGCCAAACAAACGTTGACTACATCACGCCAAAAAAACATGCGCTTTCGAGAAGCTTGCAGGCAAAGGAACCTTTCCAGTGCACGCAACTCATCAAAATGGCCAAAATTTTCTGGCCACAGCACCGGCGTTAGAGGGAAGGTGGATTTTTTTAAATTTGACTTTCTTCAACAAATAGAACCTATAAAGCATGCGAAGTAGTTTTGCGCCACCATTTAAAACGGTGACGTAATCGCCGATTAAAGCCGTAACAATAGTCGGGCTTCTCCTTTCTGCGACGGAGAAGTGCGGAGAAACTCGTGGTGACGCCTTTGTTGCCGAAATTTCAGATGTTCGTTACCTTCTCCAATAAGCTGCCGTGAGTCTTCCAATGTGCCGAACAATGCCTCGCAGGCTTCACTTTCGGAGGCGTTGGTGTACGTCCTCGAAAAAACCGTTTAATAGCTGGAAACGCAGCACCTCTCTACGTGTCGTCATCATTGCGGCCTCTGCCCTTCGCTGCCCACTGCAGTCAAGCGTGTCCATCACTGCGGCTTCATTCTACGATTGCGTCAGCACTTCATATCATAGCACAAAAATACTTCGCATGCTTACCTGAAAGTTTTGCACATTATAGTAGAGTGGAGAGCTGGACGATTCGGTGCATGATTGTAGAAAGAAAACCAGCGCTAACGACGGAGAGAGCAGAACAGGGTCCAGCGTCATCCTCTTCTGTGTCTCCGTCCATTGGGCTCGTTTTCTTTCTACCTTCACATACTCGACCCCTTTACACTTGTCGAATTCTAAAACCTCTTCATTTTCCCTTTAAGAGTGTTTTTGAAATTCTAAAAATATATACCGATATTACTTACGGTGGTCTACACGCTGCTCAGTTAATAAGGAGCATAAAAGTAATCGTTAAAAAGTTAACAACTGAGTATTCGATAACTACCTGGCTAGTTGGCCTGTTTTAGCTCTGTTACGATGTCCTACGCTGCTCACAATGATATGCCTGTTAAAGCGTTCTTTTAAGTAAAACAGGCTCTTTTTTAATTTTTTTTATACAAAGGTAAACACCGTGTACATGAATTAACTATGAGAGAGGACCAAATGGCCTCGAAATGGACGATTGAAAATAGACAGCTAATAGAATACGGCCTATGGTGTTTTTGGAACATCAGTCTCTCTGTGCTCCGCACATTTGCGTGATGTTGCACAACCTGGAAAACTTATCCGGGTGAAACGATGATTCATATTTTCTCTTCATTGCCTATTCGCTTCAACTGCTACTAGACATTGTGCAAATAGGGTACCGCAACCAGGACTTGCTTCTGTTTCTTGTGCGCTGTTATACAGGGTCCTTTTTGTTTTAATTTTATTATATCCTGGTAATATTGTTTTCTTAAATATTTCCTCGGTATATTTTTAACATTATCAGCTGCGCCCGGTGACCAGATTCAAGAAACTTAAAAATCTCTTCATTAAAATGTGTTCTATGGAGTACGGGCAGAATTTGTTCAAATACTTTTGTTAGACACTTTTGTTTAAACTTTCACCAGTTTTTTATCTGTGCAAGAAAAATCTTGCCTACCATTGAACAAGTGCCGAGGATGCGTACCTGGTGTCAAAGGGCAACGATAATTGGTGTGAGCAATGTTCAGATGAAAAGAAAGGCTGTGAAATTGAATGCCATAAAACACAAAAGGAAAGAGTACTTGCGTCACCACAGCTGCTATATCACTCCTTGAGAAGAAACTTTATGTTCTATAAGGGGCGTGTTCGCACACATATAGTTTGGTATTGCGTATTCAGGGCGGAAATTATAGAATTTAGTATTGTTTTTGAGATGTACTGTCGAAATGTTTTTTTTTTTCAAGTATGCATAACGGAAGTGTCTATATACAGCTCAACCCTGCTCAGTTATTTTGTTCTCAATCCTTCATTTTGTTTTTGGTTTACACCGTCTGTGTACTTCTGGTTTTGGTAAGATGGCACGTGTCATGTAAGTGACATTTCACTTCGGCTGTATGACGTGGTCTTTTGGCCTCTTATTGACGTTTTTACTTTTCGAATCAAGCTCAGAGACAATTCTATGCTATTTTTTGTCCACCTTGTTGTTAGTCCTTGTCTTTGTACCCTGCCAGAACAAGCGAAACTGGAATAAGTTGAGCCCATTTATAACGGCCGCAGTTATAACGACCATCTCTTGCTGCGTACGAAGGTGATGCTACGGTCAAGATATTTAATAGAGCAACAACACTGAGTCTCAGATGCAACGAACGACCTTTACAACACAACTTGTTTAGAGCGAATAATCAAGTGTCGTAAATTCGGCCACATATAGGAAACAATAAAGCCCGATTCGCGAATGCGAAATCAAATAAGCTAAGTTAGCTAAGTTGTTTTAACCTTTACTTTCGACAAATTCGACTACGAACGTGTACTCCACAAAACGACAATTCGTTTGATACCACCTGCATCTCACTGCGACCACTGCTTCGTCCGGCACGTCCCTCCGAAGGTCGTCCCTATAACGCTTTCGAGGACCAAAGGTCGTCGGTACGAATCCCTCACTCATACCAGGCTTCAAGTCGACTAATAACTTCATGTCGCGCCGATTCATTTGCTACCACTCCAAACCCTTCTTCAAACGGGTGGGTCATAATTTTGCCGCCACTGGGGACCCGAAGTGAACACGTGTCTGCACCTGCTCAGGCGATACATTTATATAGCGGAAGGCCCGCACGAGGGGTCAACAGGCCGCCGTGCGTGCCTGACGTCTGCGCACGCGCAGCCAGGTGTGGGGGTAACATTTTGCTGATCTCAGATTTCCGGCCGCCGTCTTCAAATATCGGACGCACAAGAAACGTTTGAATGCGAGTAGCCTCCATGGCGAGTAGTAAGTGCTGATGCACTTAAAAATTCAGGGCATCACTTGTTGACCTATAGTGTAGTGAGGCGAAAGCCTTTAGCGCGGTGTTGCTGCTTGTGTCACTGATGTGTGGTGCAGTTGTTGATTAAGTACACAATTGTTTGTGAAGCTGAAATGCTGGAGACACGGGATGGTGTTTCGGAGGCATCCGTATGATTTGACGCCTTCCCGCGAACAGTCTCCAGCGTTCTTACGCTAGGCATATGTTAGTGTGGGACTATAAAAAGAATGAAAAATAAAGTGTCTCTGCCCCGTTTACGCTAGACATATATTAGGTTGGGCAACATAAAAACATTTTAGAAAATAAGCCTCAATTGTTAACTACATATGCGTTGGCAGGATGTAGCGCAGTAATATAGAGCTCCGGGAATATACACTGACCTTATCATCGAAGTTCAAGCCAAGTTTGAGGTCATCGATGTGACAAGGTGTCAGGGATCAGCAATTCATGCACGAGCAGATCGCTTGCTGCCAGATGATATGCCAAATAGGCGGAATTAGAAGACAGAAACACATACGCTAGAAGGAAATATATCGCAGAAATTGGAAAAAAAAACGTATTCTGATCGATGATCCGAAGGTGATAAGAGATGCTTTCGGTCACTATTACAGTGATTTTTTCGCTTTCAAATCGACAGATGTTCATGCCTTTCAGGCTGAATTTTGAAATCTATTACCTTGACTGACCAGTGAAGACACTCACATCCTGTCTGCTGACTTTTCAACATCGGAATTGAATACGAAATTGATGAGCTGCACTTGGGGAATTCGCCAAGTCCTCACGGGATAACAGCGGAATTTTATAAGGCGCTCAAACGCGAAACTGCTCTCATTTTACAACGTGTTTATGAACAGTCATTTATAATGGATATTTTACCACCGTCGTTTTGCCATGCGCTTACAGTACCTATACCGAAAAATGACAATCCTCCTAAGCTAACCGAAGTTACTGGTTATCAGCCGATAGCGCTTACTAATGTTGATTAGAAATTTTTTTACTGAAGTATTAGCCAAACATTTACAATCAGGTATGGACATCTTGGATTCCCCCCACCAGACATGTGGAATTCAAGGGCAGACCCTCTTCACGATTGTTCATGTCTCTCGAAGAATACTTCAAAGCTGTGACGCTGACTATTGGCCAGTGGCAATGTTGCAGATTGATTTAAAGCAGGCCTTTGACCGTGTATGTCGTAACATTCTTTTTAAAATCCTTGAACATGTCTGTGTTGGCGAAGTAGATTTAAAAGGGGTTAAATGGCTTATAGTAGCTGTACCACGAATCTGCTTGTTAACAGAGAGCTCACAGACAGAATTTCCGTGAGAGCATCCGTGCGCCAAGGCTGCCCATTGTCACCTCTACTTTTCGCTCTGTACCCAGAGCCACTTTGCCGGAATGTAATAAACAACAGCTGTATTCGTGGTTTTGAACTGGAAGCATGTGAAAATAAAATATTGGCTTGTGCCGATGATCTGCAATTTTTTTATAGCGACCACAGTAGCTTACAACATACGATGTCGGATCTTCGCAGGTTTTGTGATGTAGCCCAATAGCGTTGTTAATCTCTACAAATGTGTGGGCCTTTGGCATGGAAACTTGGCGTCAGCACCTTTGTTTCATGCAGGTGTAAAATGGTCCCATGTTCCTTCCAAACACCTAGGTGTCCCTCTTGACAAGTATCAAGATCGAGGAAGGATAAAATTCAAGAACTGTCCACGCCTACACAGAAACGGTCGGGAAAGGAACTGTCTATATTCGCGCGCGCAAACATATGTAATGTATGCGTGGTTTCAAAAGTGTGCTATTTGTTACAGGTCCTTTCGTGCTCTCGACTTAGCTATGAAAAGTTTCATCGTCTCTTCGCAGTTTTTCTTTGGCAGTTCTCATGGGAGAAGAATTAAACGCAATAATTTATTAATGCATTTGAGACAGGGGGGTTTTACCTTGCGACATTTGTACGTGGGGCAGGTGGTGTCAAGATTTATGTTTCTTCGAGATCAACGCGACCCTCTCCTGCGGACTTTAATTCAAATGAGACTTTCTTCGACTTTGCAAATTTGCAAAACTATGCTATTTACACTATAGACCGGATGAGATACAAATTAGATTTTTTAAAGAAGTGGTCTTTGCTTGCTGGTTTCTAAATGCTCTGTTCAGCTTGAAATTCCTTTGAAATGTCGCGCGTAAGAAATTGCTAAATGATATGCTTGACTGTGTCTTCCCCGTGGCAATACACCGATCTCTGTATAGTGGAGGCCAAGGAGGAAATGGTTCAAAAAGAGTACGGAGAATGGAGGTGCCAGCGGGTGCGAAGACTTCAAGTTGCACACTGGTATGTTGCCGGTGAAAACATGGATGGTGGAGAAGGGATTGTTTTATCGATGGTGTGCTGACTGCTTGTTGTGTCACAAACCAGAGTCAATAGAACACGTCTGTATTGATTGCTGGGATGTGCTGCTCTTTTGGGACGTGCTCCAGCGTACAATAAAGACTTACCCTTGACGCCGTATGGCATATGATTCCTGGACGTTGAGCCGGATCTTTATAAATACGACGTAATTTTCCTTATTGGCCTGCACAGTATTTGGCGAAGCAGGACATCTGTATGACACTGCGATGAAGATGCGAGGTCTGTCGGATATTACTTCAAACTAAACATATTTATGGTGCGTGCTTTGGAGATGAAATTTTCGAGCTAATGGGAGAGTTGTGTTTCTCGAAACAGTTTTGTGTTTCTCACGTGAGTGAAACACATGTCCGCACTTGATGTTTAATAGTGCAGCGCAGAAAATACGTTTATTATCCGTTATAAACATCCAAAAGAGGCAATACATGAAAAAAATTAGGAACCCAAGCAGCGCAGGTCATCAGCCCAATATTGCAACAGGATGGTCCCATCCTGGTCCATTGTAGGGCTAGCTTTGCCAATACAGTTCCAATGTTGGGCCAATTACGTAGCGCAATCGTTACCACGCTCGGCTGCGGAACAGAAGGATGGTGGTTCGAATGCCACTTTGCACAAGGATTTCTTTAATCCAGTTTACGTCATTTGATTCACAGCACCAATGTGACAGATTTCGCTGACGGACGGACGGACAACGACGAGCCATTACAAGTTTTCGCTTTGAAACGCGTGCTTCCCGGCAGCATGGAGACAGAGAAGCGCCTCTTAGCTCCCTACCCCACAGAACAACTTGGCGACATTAAAAAAAGTGGGAAAAGTCGACTATATATCCATCGCCAAGCACGCACTTTTGGGCTGCTTTGTCGCTCTGCGCATGCGCCTGTGGTGGTTGGCCTATAGTGGATGCAGAAGGGTGCTTCACGCGAAAGAGGGGCAGCGTTGACAGCGAGCGAACTGCAAGCGGTCGGTGAAAACAAGTGGCAGCGCTCTGAGAACTTTTACTGGAAGTGACATGGTATGCCTCACTGGTAGAGTCCGTAACGTAGCAGGTGTTCTGTAATCGGCTCTCCAACTGCTGCACGGCTACATAGCTGAAGCAGTGCGCATACATCAGGCAATATGATCGCACATAATTTGCTGCACCAGCTTCGTCGTAGCATCCGTACATTTTTCAAAGTTCAGGATGATGAGGCCGACCTACCACCAGTTACCAGAACTTTCTTGCAGTATTGAGTAGTATTGCGTCAGTACTGCAGCTCGTTGGCAGATATGATTTCTGCGAGAAGACCATGACAACACTGGAGAGCCTGGAAAGGGCTGCGCAGGGCCTGCAACAATAAGCAGACGCTCAGAAAGGGAATTTTAACGCGACAGCCTTAAGTGCCCCGTGCGCAGACATCGGTGTCGTCGTTGGCGGCGTTGGCCGTAAGCGAGAAATCGGGGTAGCATTAATAAATAAAAAGGAGTAGGAAATTGATTGAGTTGAGGGAATGATCCAGGGCTTCCGGAGCGCGAGACGAGCACACTAACCACTCCGCTACACCAGCTCGAGAGTTCGTAATGAACAAAGGCGCGTCTAGTGAATACGGTGTTGCTTTGGGTGCTTTAGAGACATGTAGTGTGGTGTATATTAGTAATGATCAGCATGGAAATTACGGAAATCGAGGTTAAGCGAGTAGCAAAATAAGTTTCCGCGACTTTTCCTCTGTGCTAGGCACGCACGTAGCGCCATCGGGCGGCGCCCACTAAAACCCCTTCCTCTTCTCCTCCTCCTCCCCGCAATGTACACCACTGCCACAAGAGATAGCGCGCGATGGTCGCGCCTTCCGCTCTTCTCGTTCGGGCGCTGTGGGGCCGTGCGGGGACGCAGGAAACACGCGGTGAGCGGCGAACAACGCAGCGCAGACCCAATACCCGTTCACTACGAAGCTCGCGGCTTGCTGCCCGTTCGTTCGGCACGGAACCTATTCTGGTGTTCGTGGCACCGGGTTTGTCGAGAACGATGTGCTGACGAACTGCGACTGCAACTTGAGACCCGCGCATTTCGGCAAGGCGCCTGGCAGCGCTTCTACTTGCTTTGTCGCTCCACGCGTCCGTTTCATCATATGTATCATAAGCAGCATCATGTTCACGCGACGCCTAAGGCATTGGCCGTGAGCGAAAAATGCCGGAAGGATATAAAAAAAGAGTACCAAGTTTGTCTAGTTAGGGAATCCGTTGGAGAACAGATTGGAGACCGAACGTCATATTAGCGGCTGATCCAGCACGCGTACCACGTGACTTCCCGTCAAATCTCTCAGACAGCTGCCATTGCTTATAAGCGACCAGTGCAGTTGTCTTGTTCTCAGTGTTTCCCCTTAATTGTGCACACCGCGCTTCTGTTTCTTCTCGAGACCAACCAACACAAATGCATGCGCCGATTGACACAGCAGCCTGCAGGAGCGCGCTTGGTCGGTGGGTTCACAGCCATATTGCATTTTCTTTTTCTGTCACCAGCTTGTTCTGTAAGGGTGGAACAACATTTCGGCATCCATGCTGCGGGAAAAACGCATTTTTCGAACTCGCAGCCGCATTGACGCCCCCAGTCCATTCGGTCTAACCCAGTCGTGCTGTCAACGTGTTTCGTTGTATTTGATTCTCAGTGTTAGCGCTCTAATATGTATTTTGGCCACCTGCCAGCAGCACCTTCTTACGTAATAAACGACTGTTCGTTACAACTACGGTCGTTATAAATACGCTCAAACTATTCAATTTTTGCTGGCTGTGGGCGCGCACAAAGACAAGGCCTTACAGCAACAGAACAGAAACAGCGCAAATAGAAACAGCGCAGATTTGCAACTGAGCCTCAAACATAAATAAGTGTCCAGAAAGTCAGATGATACAGCCGAAGTCAAAGGTCAGATGACATGCGGCATCTAAAATCAGAACATATGTGTACCAGCGGTGTGAACCTAAAAAAATGAGAGCAACATAACCGAGCAGAATTTATCTGCTTATACGCTTTCGTTGCCGACGGTTAAACGAACATAAACAGTGCGTTAGTACACGTTAAAATGAAAACAAAATTCGAAAAATCCTTCCTGTAAATTCAATAAATCAGCTATGCGTAAAGAACCTGCCTGTTACTGGACATCAAGTTGTATCTCGACAATCGCTATAGCAGCAGAGCTGACACACACATTTTTCTTCTCTTTTATGGTTAGCTGTTAGCCTCAAAATCTAGCTTTTATTCCGCCTAGCTTTTTTGATCGTGTGTTGATATCCGGACAAGCATCCTTTTCTCTTGCTGCAATGAAAAGTAACAGTTTGAATACAAAAATTTTTGCGCACCCTTTCGATGTTGTTATAGTGTTGACTGAGCCTGGCCCTAAGGCACGGCTTTCTGATGTATACGACAGTTCGCAGTGCGACACTGGTTGTGACAAAGCACCCATGTGCTTCAGGGGGCCGAGCTCGCCAAAGTTCGAAACTCGTGAAACTTCCAGGTGTTAACCTGTGCATATCACAAGCTTTAAACAGATGCTGTCCGCGCTGCATGAAAGAGAGTTTTCATCAAGAGAATTTAAATTTGAGAATTCTGGTTTCCCGACGCAGATTATAATACCAGAATTATAACAGGAAAATATATAATAAGTATAGTATTATGAGAACGATATAAGAAAAAGAAAAGTGGACGAGACACTGTATAACTCAGTGCACGGGAAACAGAAGCAAGACCTAGTTGCGGTGGCTTAAAATCCCACAATGTCTCTTCACAAGTTCAGGTGAACAGTTATCCTAGATCAGCATATCCAGCTGCGACGAGCAGAGCGAGGTCCAGGCTCTAAAAACAAAAAAAAAACACAACATATTTGTTTTCGTACACTGCGGCGCAGAAGTCGTAAATCACAACCTGTCAAGCAGCGCGAAATGTTTTCATAAGTCAAATGCGCACGCACCTTAAAAATAAGCTCGGTGAACACAATTAGATGATCGAAAGCTTGCTAAAAACAAATCTGCTGGAACGAAATGTGGCTTGCATTGCTGCAATTGCAAAAGATAAGGCCCGTGGCTTCATAGGACAGCGATTACCGATGGAAGAAATAGTGAGATCACAAGAGAGATTGTGTAAGCAACAGCTATCAAACATAAAAGCGACGGGTACTTCAACAAAGGTTCTATATCATTCGTAAACAAACAACTTGGTTTCAAGCAGGCGGCATGTTAAGGCACAAACACAATAGGGTAATAAATTTTCAGGATGGATCTTCTAAGCTTTGTATTTATAATTTAATATCTCGCCGTATTAGTTTTGTTCTCCCGTGACAACGAACGCTGCTATGTGCCTCGACTTTTGTCATTTATTTCGAGTCTTTTTCTTTTTTTATTTTACAAGTCCGTG